>NW_028281486.1:145000-313267 GCF_059751285.1 Brachycentrus maculatus
TACAAATTTACCTTATATCAAGCAGTGCTTATAATAAATGAAAGCTTAAGTTTAAAATCTTTAAAATAAACTTTATTTTTTCTTTGAGAGCCCTTAAGGCAGCTTTAAATTGTAATGGCACCTTATAAATTATCCAAATATTTACATTAAAAATGTGATCTTTAAAAATCTTAATTGTTTCGTATTTTCAAAGTTTTAATTTCGATATTTTTCAAATCAAATTGCAATAAGCAGGCGTGATGAGCTTTTAAATAAAATAAGCAGTTGTGGTCGTAGTGTTTGGTGATTTAGAAGATCCACATCATGGATCAATCAAACGATGAGTTTTTCATCGAGCCAAACGGCATAAGCGAAAGCATTTAAAAAAATCTTATCGTCGATGACGGTCAACGAAAATTTGTCCTTAAAAATCCTGTTTATCCTTTACGTAAGCACTACTTGTGTACCTTTATGAAACGCGAGGTAGACACTAATTTGTATCTATAATGAATGCACGCCCCTGGTAAAAAGCAATTTTAGCTGAAGTGATTACATGATCAACAAAGAAAAAAAAGAAAGATCCAAGAGCCAGGAGCTGTATGTTGAATGAGCGTAATCAGTAATCAGACAAGTATAAGGTATGTAATATGAACTCTGGAGTCATTGAATTCTTATGACAGCGCGTTGTCTAGTAGCTACTCCGTATCAGGAGCACAGAAGGCAGTAGGAGGTAAGCAGTAACAACAGACTCGTGTGTGTCATTATTTCCCAGCCACTCTTCAATTAGCCGATTTAGAACATGGGGCTGCGTTCTGAATGCGCTCGTGATTCTTTTAATGCGCGGGAATGCGACGAAGCGCATGCATCTTATGAGATTTTAATGATAGAGCAAGATCTATCGGAGGACAATAAACAACGGAGTAATGGACTGGATCGATGTCAATGCTGCAGGTCTTGCTAATGTTCAAACTGGTATCCCAGAAAATCAATGCGCATATATTTGCGTTAAACATTTTATGATGTGTGTTTAAAATGTAAAGAATAGTGCTGCATCACGCGATGCATAACGCTGATTGCAGGTATGAAAACTTGTTAAATTGGAAGAGAATCTTAAAGGGTGAAAGTGTATGTAGTCAAAGAATTAACAAGTAGTACCAGTTATTAACTATGACATATTTGAAAAAAACGTTAAGAATATTGTTCTTTGAACCTACATATTGGTACGTAGATGAACAGTAGTTTTTATTTCTGACAAAAATCAACTTTTATATGCAAAAATTAATACAAAAAAATACAGAGGAATTGAGGTAACCAAAAAACTGTTTAGATTCAAATTCTTCAAATATATTCAAAAACGTTTTTTATTGATTACTAGTAAACGCATTTCACATAAAACTGTTAGTATAAAAACAATAAAATATGAGAAAATAGATTGATAGTATTTTTAGTGAAAGTTTATGTACGAAGACAAGAATCAACATTAAATACATTTTAAATCCTATAATTAATTTAACAATTTTAATTTGCCAATATTTAAGTACTAAAAAGCCTTCGTTCTCCAACGTCAACAAGTTGTCAGTTTCCACTGTTCGTATCTTTACAGTACATTCCCATTAATGCGATACTGATGCATTTATAATTCAAGTTTCTGGTTGAGAAGGAAATGTTAATAACACATATTACATTTAACACGAGTTATTCAGAATACGGCACAAAAGAGACCTGATTTTCAACCGCATTACCGATATTACTCGGAAATCAGGCAACAGCATTCTCGACGACATGTGATAGCGGACCCCCAATATAAGGTCTATTGGCTTGAACACCAAATCAGAAAACTAAATACTATTGATATTTTTAATACATCCCTCAATGTCTTTAAGTCAAAATTTAAAGAGCACTTTTTTGATCTCTTGCTATGAATTGTATGGTGATTATTAGCTCTTTTTTTTCACCAAGTTTTGTATTTTTTTAATACCTCTTATTTTTATTATTACTTGTCATTACTTATTTTCTCATTATTTTTATTTTTTATATATCATTTATTATTATTATCTATGTAATATTCTTATATTTATTTGTAATTTTTTTCTAGCCCACCTGCTATATATACAAAGAGGCAGGGTTGAAAATTATGATTTTTTATAATTAATTTGAGAAAATCAATGAATTTAAGCAGTGTTTTATAAAAATAATAACAAAGGGGTTTTAAGTACGACAAATATATTATGGAAATTAATTTTCGTAAGTAAATTTAAATAATACATAACTGAATCTGGAACCGTTGGCCACTCCTTCTACTAAACATTTAAATGAGGAAGTCGACATTTTATTTAATATAAAGAAATTACACCTAAGCGTGATTATTTAGACATAAATTAGGTGTATATATTTATGTTTGATATTCTTTTAACATTAAACCAAGTTATCATGTGATGGATACCAGTGGCGTACCATGATTTTTCAAACACCGGTTCTAGAAATATATTAAAAACTAGAAAATATAACAGGAAAGGTGAAAACCTTATGACCACAATTATAGAGGGGGAAAGGATGCATTTACGATATTGCATAACACGATTGCAAAAAAAAAATTCATGAAAAATAAAAAAAAATAATAAATTAAAAATATTGTAAGGTGTAATTTTTTTTAAAATTAAAAATCAGAAAATGTAATAAATTTGATTTAATAATTAAATTTATACATAATATTTTAAGTTTCAGTGTCGTCATCGGGGGGAGGAGCGCCAGGGCTGTACTCGGGAGGCGGGCCCCTGGGGGGCTTGCCCCCCCTCGCAGCTAACCTCCTCTCGCACCACCGCCTCCTCGAGCTGTCCAGACTCGGACTCAGGCACTACGACCTGGCGCAGCACATGCTCACGCAGCAAGGAGCCGTCACTAAACTATTAGGTAAGGTGTCCTTAAACGTAAAAACATTCATCGTAGATGTGATCGGAAGATGCTTTTTGGTGACAAATGAAACTTGTACTTCAGATTCGAAATAAAGGAATGCAACACCGACATTTTTTATACGAGAATGTAACGATAAGGACATAATTTTTATACTCTTTATCATACATTTTTTTATAGTTACTGTTACGAGTTCTGGTATATCTGATATATTCAAATTAGATGACCCAATAACTAGACATAGACAGTCAAAAATTGTCATCTGTTCATTTTTTAACGCCGTTTATTTTGCTATATAAAGCAAAACAAAAATACTTGAGTAAACTTTCTGAAGATTACGTATAATTTAAGGAAAAAAAACAAAGATATCGTTAGTTTAAAGCAAAACGGTTTACGATTATTGTGCATTAAAAAACCTACTACTTTGTGAAAAATATTTTATTATTGGTTAAATTTAGTAAAATTACTGATTTAACCCGAAAATCGATCAAAAGAAGATGTAGAGATGTAGAGAATAACCCAAATGAGATTCTTTAATAAAATATTTATTAAATTCATAAGAGGTCATACATATTCTTCGTAAGGTAAAATATATGTGTACACATTTATCTAATATCAATATTTTTCCCCTTCGAAATATTCATAAATTGGTAGTTATATGCAGCGGAAAAAAATATGATTTCTTTTTGTAAGGAAAATATTTCGTGTATTACTTCTTGGAAATGTGGCTGCATAACTAATAGCTAGCTACACACACCCTTCTAATTTAAATTAAATCCGAATAATGTTCAATTCCCATAGAAGGTAGAAAACGATAATTTCTATTCCGGAGTGGTTTGTTCAACGCCCCACCCTCTCGATAAGTGTCCCCGGGACATTTGAATTTTTAATTCTCAATAGCAAACGAGGCGACGACTCCAGATACTTATCGTCTACTCGGCTACTTGAAACTAATATTAATTACCACCTTGGCTATATTCCCATAAAACAAAACAATATTTTAGCCTCGAGACAAGTCTCACAAACTCCGATCACAGCGTGATTTATGCCCCGAATTTCGTTATTTCGTATAGATATTACCCGAAGAAACGGACTCCAGATGGTTTATTAGATAGGAAAATGAAATTATGGGTATATAATTATACAGTTTTTCTTCGCTCGTAATTATAGCGTGATTTTTCTCGATTTATAATTAGGCCCGATGGTTCTTGCGCTACCAAGCGTCGGCGGAGCGAGTGGCAGTTCGGAGTTGGTAGCATATCGGTGATCGCTGACTTTGTGCTTTGTATCCAGAATGCTCGAGGCTTTGCATTAATTCGATTACATATGATCAGATTCATTTGAATAAACACTGTCTAACTCGTATCGTTCGCCTTCTGGTTATGGATGTTGCGACTGCTTCTTTCCCGTGAGAGGATTTTAAAGCATATTTTAATATTTGGACACTACCGATAATTTATCACTCCATTCATTGATCAGATCGCGTCCGTATAGCGTGGAATTTTCGCAACTGATTTCGTAATGGAAGCATTATGGAAATATAAACATAGGATTTGAATAATAAGATTTCAATCAGGGTACTAATTTATTGAAATGTTTGCTCGAAACTTGAAATAAATTCCATGCTGTCAAATAAAACGCTCTGCCTACTTTATGTTTTGATCTTTGCTAGATTTAAAATCAATTACATAAAAATGCTAGCGAAAGAGATAATAATAATATTTTGCACATGGACTTTTAGTTTTTTTTTTTGTTGGAGTCTTTAATATTTCGTGATTATTAGTCAGCCATATTCTCTTGTCAAGTGTAGTGGTGGTACGTACACGTAGTATATCCACCACCAAACACATGTTTCCGCGCCGTAGCTTCCATTGAAATACTTCCATTTCTTCAGTCTGTCCATCTCAGTGAATTAACTACTTCATTGTTCTGCTGGAAATGTTGAAAAAGATCACCCGAAGAGGACTTGTCGGCAAAACAGGACTGGATTTGGTTGAATAACATATTAAAAATGCGCGAGCTATTAGTTATTTTAATTGGTACATTCATCAATTTAAAAATTAATTAGTAACGAAAAAAGTTCAGGATGTCATACTTATTTTATTAAATGAAAAAGTATTTTTAACTTTAATCATGCAACAAAAAAATACGTCTCCATTAGATCTTAAGCTTGTCTTAAGCGTTCAAATCAGAAAACGTTCAGCTGGAAGTGTATTCACGCTATTTTTTTTAGAATTCAAAATGGTAAAAAAAACTGTATATAAAAAAATATATATATATATATATAAGTTTATATATATATATATATATATATATATATATATATATATATATATATATATATATATATATATATATATATATATATATATATATATATATAATATATATATATATATATATATATATATATATATATATATATATATATATATATATATATATATATTTATTTATATATATATATCTATATATATATAAGTATATATATATATATATATATATATATATATATATATATATATATATATATATATATATATATATATATATATATATATATATATATATATGTATATATTTTTTTTTTCCAAAAATATGTATTCAAATAATAGTTTTTTTAAGTCCTTACCTTTTAATAACTCATTTACCTTTCAAAAAACATATTTATTTCGAAGAAAAACTTACTTTTTCAAAACAAAACGATGTTTTAAGAGAAAAAAAAACAATTACGTCAAAAGTAATCTGGGTTTAGAGAAAATGAAGTTGCGATTCAATGAATCTTGGGCCTTGAGAGCAGAACCGGCCCTGCTATGAGCGGCAGTCACGTAGTGATTGAGACATTTGTTCGAGAGTATTTTGTACCAACTGAGAGTTGAGAAACAGTGATCTACCAACCTAAGTATCACCATTTCCTGCAGCTGATTTAAATACATAGCGGTCGGTATATGGATTCTGAATATTTATATTGAAAACCTTCAATTATTTATTGATTCATAGATAATTAGTAAGAAATCCGTTCATTTCCACATCGAAAACTACCCTTTTTCGTTTGTCGTTTTAATATCAATTAATTTTTTTTAACCTTTTATGATACGTACAATGTTAAATATTATTACATAAAAATATATAATTATACATGCATGTGATACGCTGGTCATCAAACCTCACGAAGTTCAAATTGTAATTTTATTTGAGGGTACCTTGGAGTACTCAAATTATCAAAACATATTGAAGCAACCTTATTTTAACTGTGAAAATGATGCATTGTTGCTACCAAACTTCTTTATTTATAATTTATATAATTGGCATATTATTAAGATGTTAACATCTCTGTATGTAAAAAAGTTTATAGAAATGGAAATAGGAGCATGTAAGTCAGAGTATATAAAGGGCTTACAACCTGTCGTAGGCTGATTTATGTGATCATTTTAAATAGTGTGTAATTCCAAAACTAAATCACATATATAATTTTAATATCTTAATTTCCTTACTATAAATATAAACGTACATTTCAACGCTAAAGTTTACGATAACTCGAGAAAAAAAAACCTCTCCAGTAGTAAGATATTAATGTCATTTTAAAACATCGTTTGTTCATTTGGTAAAACATGTAACTAGTAAATGATTTAATTGCTTTTTTTTATCATCAATATTCGGCGTTGGTAGTCGAATCCTACCTTAATCTGGAAATATTCGAAAAATAAAAAAAAACAGAATCATAAAAATGTACCCTTATTTATTTACTTACATACTATTTACATTTGGTTAGGGTTCGAAGCAATATCTCCTACTAATTTATTAATTGTCTCTAATTATCTTTCATTACACTGAAATCAGTAATTACTTTCAAAGTACATTTACCGATTTGGAAAGTTGGTGTGTTTTTAATTCTATTTAGCCCCCGATAGATAGCATCTAAAATATTCAATGAAATAATGAAACGGTTCATTTTCCCATATCTCCCACGGTCCGTTGTCTCGCGTATAATGAAATGAGCGATTTCCGAATTGTAACGGTATCGCGTACATTGTTTCTCGCTAACCCCGATTATCCGATCACTGATACAGCGACTTAAACGATAGCCCCCATTGTTTCGGCACAAGGCTCGCTCTGTATCCGGTATTCATATCCCGGATAATTAATACGTATACAGCTATATTTGCATTTCTCCGTTTAAAAATTTGGAGCTGAAATTGCATTACTCAATACATCAAAAAAAGAAACAAAAAATCTACAGACGGATTAAATGTGTAATTACTGTTGTTTGTAAAGTTAATTAGATTTTATAGAGCATAGGTCGGCAGAGTGTGGCTCCGAAACCACGTGCGGCTCTTTGACACCTTGAGTGCGTCTCCAGCACAAATATCCTTATTAATAAATAAATAAGGTTCTTCAACTATACGTATTCATGCCAACAATTTTTCCAAGTATTAACCTTAATAAAGCAAACTAAGAAATCGTCCTACTGACAAGAACCTGGAAACCCATCAAAAACAATGACATACTATCCTAAAATAATTAAACTTTCAAAGGAGATGCAAGGACATTATTCTCATAAAGTGGTGTTTTTATGGATACCTTACTTTCTAAAGATTTTTTATCAATTAAAAAAATCTTTCTTAAATTGTGAAATAAAGTTTTTTTGTGTGTACTTGAAATTAAATAAAGGTCTTAAATTATTGATAAAAGTCTACTCGAATTTCAAACAGATTAGGCTTTCAAGATTTTTTTCAAATGTGTATACTTGGCTCTTTAGCTAATAAGTTTGCCGACCGCTGGTATAGAGTATCTGAAAATAAGGGCATAATCGTGTTTGATTTTATGTAGTAGTAAATATAATAATAATTTCTAGATCAATAGCATACCATACGATGAGTATTACTCAATATATGCACCCTTCGCGGAGTGACAAATACCTAGTCAATAAAAATAAATTACTATTTTATGCAACGTTCTTTTTTTCAGCGAAAATCACCCTACGCGCTTCTTTTTTACAAATATGAAATTCCATAACACAATTCTTTCTTTATTAAGTATTCTTCTTTTTCTTTGAGTACCATCTTCTAGGTATTTGTTTACACACGACTATAACAAAAATTATTGACTCACAATTCTCAAGAGGTCTCAATATCTGAAGTTGTCTTCCGTAATTGATATTCGTAATATGTATTACAATTATTTGCCATATTCTACTGCGTCTCTAAGCCCACGAAGCAGTCACAACTGTCATTTTCCTTACAATGTATGCATGGCTCGTATTGGGTGTAGCAGCTGACTGATCTCACCGCAAATTAGTCTTATTCCAAACGGTGTTTCCTATCACCATTCCATTGGTGCCTGTTGCACACCTCCAGTGTCACAATAATGGAGTTAGTTCCGATAGTTTTTTTTATAGACCTTATTTCTCAAAATAGAAGTCTCTTTTAAAGGAAGCTTTGTTGTATGTCACAACATTTCATTCTTTGGCGACGTGAAACGTTTCTGAGTCGTGTTTTAATTTTTTAATTTAATTTTTAATTATGTACTAACAAACATAAACAATGCAGTGAAGTAGGATGATAATGAGAAGCGAAGAAATATAAATTATTTCAGTAAATACCTCTTATGTGGAAATATTTTGTGATTTTGATGAAATATCAATCAACCCTACATCGAGAAAATGCATGGAAGGCGGGGCCTTAGAAAATGCCACTTCTCATGGAATAGAACCTGAGAATATAGTACGGGTTAAGCTCAATAATACAGTTTCAAGCGGCTGTAAACAATACGAAAGTATTTTTTATTAAGTTGACGTTACCTTTGTGGAACATTATATTGACAAATATATTTTTTTTAAATGAACATTTATTAAAATATATTTCATTTCACACGACTAGCGCAAACTATAAATGTTTTCATCGACAGGTAATTACAAACAATTAGTTTTTGTAATCACTTGTCGATGAAAATATTAGCAGTTTTCGAAACTAGTCGTGTGAAATGAAATGAATCTGAATTTTTATTTTTTATTTTTTAAATAATCAATATGAGAGTAATCATAGCAATGAAGATAATATTTAATAAATTAACTTAATAATATATTTTACAATAATTAAAGAAAACACTTCGTTTTTTACCACTTGAGTTTAATTATAGACTACATGTTTCAGAAGCTAAACTTCCATCATTCAGGTCTGTATAATAACTAAAATATAAAATATAAAATTGTTCTATAAATAAGGATAGGGGGAAAGTAAGGGGAAGGGGTTAGTCAAGGAACGGAGTTTGAAAACAAAGGAAAAATTGAAAGCAATGGCGAAGAATTTTGAAACAATATATTATTTAATAAATTATTATTAGAATTCAGGTTTTTTTGTATTTCTAAATTTTCAAGATAATTCATAATTTGGCCTTTATATGGAACAAGGTGTAATAATTTTAATTTATGGGAGTGAAATGAGTGATTAGTATCTATTATATGATTTGCAAATTCCGAAAAAAAGTAATTATTAATTAATTATTAATTATTAGTAATTATTTTTCGGAATTTGCAAATCATATAATAGATACTAATCACTCATTTCACTCCCATAAATTAAAATTATTACACCTTGTTCCATATAAAGGCCAAATTATGAATTATCTTGAAAATTTAGAAATACAAAAAAACCTGAATTCTAATAATAATTTATTAAATAATATATTGTTTCAAAATTCTTCGCCATTGCTTTCAATTTTTCCTTTGTTTTCAAACTCCGTTCCTTGACTAACCCCTTCCCCTTACTTTCCCCCTATCCTTATTTATAGAACAATTTTATATTTTATATTTTAGTTATTATACAGACCTGAATGATGGAAGTTTAGCTTCTGAAACATGTAGTCTATAATTAAACTCAAGTGGTAAAAAACGAAGTGTTTTCTTTAATTATTGTAACATGTCTTACCACAAAGTTAATGCCGAAACAATAAATAAAATATAATATATTTTGTAAATAAAAAGCATTGATAACTTTGTGGTATGGTAATAAAACACTCTATGGTATGGTAATAGCTTAATAATACCTTAGAATATTTTCAAAAACCTATAAAAGTATAATAAACACAGTTTATGTTTTCCGTTCAGCCATATATACTAGTAATACACGCTATAGTTGCTACTGAAAATAATAATTTACTGAACTAATACTCAATTTAAGTCGAAACATCAATGTAGACTTTTGTGAGGATATATACATAATAGCGATACTTAAAAATTTACAGTTATACATATATTGACGATTATATATAGAAGAAATGAGTGTACGTAGTCCGGTTATCCTGAACAATTCTGTCACTCTTCACATACACAGAGGTTCCTCACACATGCCGCAGTTATAAATTTCTTCTAAACGTTCATGATACGTGCTCCGCGTGCAATGTAATCAGACTGTGAGGTTTCTCACGATAGCCTTCGATAGTCCATACTCCATACCGGTCCAACTAACTGCTGCCAGTGTTTTCAATATCCAATTATTGTAAATAGATGGATTTTTATCATCTAAATGAGAGAGCGCGTGATGGGAGAGTCGAACACAGAAATCAATTTGCCGATTTCCTAGAACTGAGAACAGTGCGCAGCCTCTGCCTGTATAGTGCCTGTGTAACATACCCCGAGCTAGCCCAGTATTCTTGCACGTTCTTTAAGAAACAGTATAGCGTCTAGTTCTATTTGATTCGGCTTTATCTTGATAACGACTCGTTCTCATCAGCAGTCATTTTCGGTTGAGTTTATGAAACAGAGTTGGGTGGACGTTTCACGCATAGATCAGTAAAAATGTAATAATATATATTATTAGAAATAGATAACTCGAAGAAGATGTTTACTTATCTTAAATTATATTAAACCGGCAATAATCAGACTTAGTATTTTTTTCACCGACATTTCATTCTTTTTGTTACAAGTTTTCTACTGATTTTTTTTGTTTAAAATATGTAATAAAACAACAACTGTTCAAAAAGTATTGCTATTGTTTTATGATAAACTTAAGAATTGTAAATATATGACCTAATATGGATCAATCTTTTTCATTCCATAAATTATTATTTTTAATATAAAAAGCTTAAATAATCGTATAAATACACGAAAATAACGATGAAAGCTTTCAAAACATAAATATATTGCTGTTATTTATATTTATTCCACAAAATAACATGAGTTATAAGACAAATTTAAAATTAGGGCAATAATAACTGCTCGTCTATATTATGAATATTAGAGATACGTAATAAAGCTCGCGTTTGAAACTCCAAAACCCTCTCGAGGGAGTAGAAATTGCTTCATCCGACAGCCTGCTACCGCCACCGGACAAGAGTTACATTTAGCATTCCACAATTATTAAGTAAATTGCCTGAAATTGTGTTGCGTAATCAGTGGCCGTAGTCTAAAGGCTGGCCACTGGCTATTCTACCACTGCCAGAACATTTAGCTGCATGACACGCTTATTATTGCACGTTATTACCGCCACTTTGGCCATACATGACTAAGTAAAACCAGTCGATGAATTAAGCATTAGCAGTCACCGGTTACTAGTTCCACGACTGAATATTTTTAAAATCAGGTACATTATAATGAATTTCAACCATTTACTGAAGCCAGTCATTTTGAGCGCATTCTGCTAATACCGGCGCCACGTTAGGTATCGTGAATTTTTAACATTTTTATCGCTTTGTATGTTCAATATTGTGAATTTAATTTTAGGTCAATAGGAAATTCACCAATGCCAGGAATGTTTTATTTATTGGGTAAAGGTTCATGGCTTATCATCATCAAAATTTAACTGGTTTAAATTTTTGTGGTGAGGCCACAAATATTTTTTATATCTAAATATACATTTAGTGAGAAAAAACTACTTAATTTAAATATTATTAAAAAAGTAAGAAATTTAAATGATTAACTATGTATATCAATCAACTAAGGAATAAATTAAATGAACATTTTTTCCACAAAATGAACGGTAAATCGAAAATTATACAACATTATTAAAAAAATACAAAATCAAACAATAAATAGTTGAGTAATTATGTGTATATATAGGAATGCGCAAGTTTGCGCATGTATGTATGTATGTCCAAGTACAAGAGATTGTCTTTTTTTGGAGAATCCTATAGCGTTGAAAAAATATAAGTTCAATTTGTATATATGTAGATTGTTTTTAATATAAAAAAACATGATGAATAAATAATGTTGTGCATTAAATCTTCCCGATAATACTCAATAACTTATTGTTTTTATCAGTTTTACAAAACTTGAATGCAAATAATTTTATACATTTTGAATCTTAATGCATCGTTCTTCAAGCTGAAACATTATATTGATTCTGATATATTTTAATAATATATTTTCAAACTGCACTAGATGAAGACCAGCATAGTTAATAATTGGATAATTAAACTACATTGGTGGTTTTTTATGATATCGAAAGCCTAAAAGTCGCTGCTTTAATTGATTTTTTAGAACTGACAAACGATATTGCGCAAAACCGTCGCCATTTTAGAATCAACAATGCATATGCACGTTTCCTCATTGAAACACAAATTGCCCTTCTCTATTGAATGAGGGTATTGTGACGACTGCAAGCGGCACGCAGTGAGTTACCTCGCAATTAGCGACTACAGGACAGGGACCGTTCATATGCTAAATACCCGACATATGTTCAAACGCAGAGGAAAAATGGAAGACAAGTTAGAAAATATTACAAACAAATGAAGAAGAAAAAAACACAACAAATTAGCTAGTTTATTATCGATGTCACTGCATGGAGCAAGGATTTTATTGGTATGGAAATATGGAAATACAGTCTGCGCATTTACCTATTATTAGTAGGAATCACATAAATACAGGTACAAAGTAATACTTAGTGTTTTATATATGATTCACAATCATTTTACTAAAAAAAATTATTGCTGGAATACATAATTCCTCACTTCCAATAGATAGCTAAAAAACTGTACTTAGTAACTTATGAAACATTTTTTTAGATAGATGTCTACCATGAAGTGTGTATAAAATTTGAAGTGTTCTTAATTTTATCGATAATGCTTATTGTAGCCTTGCATTTGTTCCTTATTTTACCATTTAAATATCTATCATATATCGTCTGAGTGATTACATATTTTGGAAATTGGATTTAAGTTACAATAAATTTAAATAAATTAATTTTTAAAAAATACCTTTGAATACAATGGTAGACTACCAAAACCATAAACATGACTGTAGTTGATCACACCATTCTTGGAGACTAAATTCTTTGTTGACGTGTTTGGCTACATGAAGCAACTGAGCACACAAATCATCACATTACGACATTCCACATTTTCGGATTGTTACTTCAGCTGCAACATTTAAATGCAATTCTAACGCAGCACGAATTGTCGCCTGCCGTGTTTTCCTTGATCTTCAGCTCCTTGGGTTTGATTGAACAAAAATTTTACTAATTTTGTTTAGATTTCTTAATTCAACACAGTTGTTTAATAAAGTCATTGTGAGTAATTCATAAGGCAACTCGGTCGTTACAAATATAATGACAGGGTGATCAGTACTATATTCAAGCTTTTTAGATAGTTATTTTTCTTCTCTTTCGTTGTTTAGGCCTTGTAGCCTGTTTTTAAGCGGGATTAGGATCCTGCGATGTCGATTGTCAACTGTCAATCCGTCTCTTTGGGTATCTACCCGGGAGTCGTCTATGGGGGGAGTTTTGATGGTACCATTCTTCTGACATACGCATACCATTGTCTTCTTTGTCAATTTCCTCATCTAACGACATCATTGATATCGCATATTTCTCTTATCTTGGTGTTCCTTATTCTTGTAGACTCTTGCTATATATTAATTATCCTTAGAGTCTTCATTTCATACATGAGTGGAATATATTAAATGAGATGAAGATGGCGAAGTGTATTATGAAGGATGTTTTCAATATATGAAATGGAAATGGAAGATAAATAGTAGTTATTACCCTCTATTCCATAAAATGGGTCCTCACTGGGTTTCCCCGTGCCGAGGGCGCAGCTTACAATACTAATTTATAAAATTATATAAAAATTAAGTTGTTTATGACATGCAATCAAATAAGACATGGCCAAATGATGCGAGCTACTTTAGATCTACCCACCTCCATTATCCATTTATGATTTAGTTTCGTTAGTTAATGGCTTTATTGATAATGGAAGCAAGTTGTAGGTACATCTTATTTCATAATTATTATATTATAATTAAGTTATTTTTACCAAACGAAGTATGCGTTAAATTAGGTAAGGTTGGTGAAAAGTAGATTCGTCTTAAATGTCGAAATAAAATGACTACATATATAACAATATGCCTTCTTTTTATTTTACCTTAGTTACCACTGACTTGCCCTTAGTGTGTTATGTGGGTAGATAGGAAGGTACGGGCCGCAATAATTGGTCAAAGACACGCGAGAGTATTTCTGTTCAATTTAATTATATAAATGTACCTACTGGCAATTACTTGCGTTGAGTATAATCTATTATTTTCAAATATCAGATTGTGACCTTAAAAAAATACATATTTAAGAAAGTAAGGTTAACTTACCTTCGCTTTAGTCAGTTTTATTTCTTGAAATCTGACTTATCTGGAAATATTACCTTCTTCAATCTTCAAACCCTAATCCGCACCCCAATGGTGCATATGGCACTGCATCATATAAACGCCGTGTTATCTTGATCTTTAACACATGAAAGAAAGGTGATCAGCCCTCCGCATCAGGTACCAGTCTAGGGTAGTATCGAATAAATATTAGAGTTAAAAAATCACTTATATTTATTTTACCCCTCAATGGGAATCGAACCCGGGACCTCCAGAATGGTAGCCGAGCGTGCTGACCATCACACTTCGGGGGCGGAAAATATTATATAATTGTCAAATATTTAAATATTTATGGCATTTAGTTTGATCTGTATATCGATGGTATAATCGCAAAACAAAATAAGTCATACGAAAATGTTCCTGGATAATAGAGTTTACAGTTGGTTTAAGCAGATCGAAAGCCCTGTAAATACCTAGATTTCCGTATCATCCTTTATCTGTGCTGAAATATCAATATTTATAACTCCTAAGTTGACAAACCCAAATGTGTGACAAAGATTAAAAATATTGTGAGTAATGATTTCATTTAAATAAAATAGTATAGTATTATAATACCGTCAATTAACATTTCTCATTTCAATTTTATTAACACAGAACATGTTTATAAGCGTTTTGCTAGATGTTCTCAATATATTTAAAGCCCCATTTTTTTAAATCCATCCAATTTACCAAAAATACTTACTTAGGAAAAAACATAAAAAATCTGTTTTTCTTCAAATGAAAATTCAACAGCTTTATACAAGAAAAATATTTTCAATTCACTTCATATTTTGTATGAATATGAAAACAAACCCTTCGAAATATATTTTTGACATTGAACTGCAAAACGGATAATTATTGTGGTGTCAGGACCTTTGATTGTATTATAATTTCATCGCTGCAAACCTGTTAATAAATTGGTCCTTCCACGCCTCGCTATCTGCGTCTGATCTTTCCTTAAGGAGATGGGTTAGAGATAAGAATTCAGTTTAGGACGAAGGAAGGATTAATAACAAGCAATATTTTATCATAATATCATCTCTTTAATTTCGTTATTAAATAACTAGAAATTTTATTAAACTATATTTTTCCAATAAACATGTTTACAGTTTTATTTGTATGGAAAAAGAATTTCAAAAGTGTTTTTTTGTAATTGAAATCTCGAGTTTTGATATTGACAAGGGACGAAAATACTATTTCCACTATACTCATACAAGACAAGAGTACCTACGTACAGATTTTACGTCAAACTAATGTAGTATAAAAAGTTATTAAAGATACATTTTTTTAAATAATCATAAATGAATAATATTATTTATTGATTCGGCATTAACTTTGTGGAATGACATGATTATTTCAATAAAAATTAAACACTTGAATAATCCACCTAATTGAGTTTTATTTTTATTTACGACTAGTTTCAAAAACGACAGTTGTTTTCATCTTCTGGTACAAATTAAAACAATTTACTAATTAATTTAATTAATTAACTAATTAATTCAATTGTTTTAATTTGTACCAGAAGATGAAAACAATTGTCATTTTCGAAACTAGTCGTAAATAAAAATAACACTCAATAAAGTGGATTATTCAAGTGTTTAATTTTTATAAAAATAAATGAATAAAATTATGTGCATTCATCTGACAGTCATTAGAAAATGTGTTCATGTACGTTGAATAAATTCCCATTCAATGTTCAAATGTGTTAATTGGTAATATTTTTAGTATAAAATACAATTTTCAACCCAAACCAGTCGGCAGTCAAACCTGAGAACTCATGGATGGTAACCGATTTGAAATATTCTCTACGGTAACCACTCTACTACCGAGAGATACTGAAGTTGATACAAGGTGACGTTATGACCCGAAGGCCCTTTACTGAAAGGGTAAGGGGTGTGTGCTTTCGGATTTGCCGATATAAATCAGAGAGCCGAAGTGACGCTCGACAGCCTTCGGCAGCTTCCGTCCGCGACCAGCTACATAACTGCCCAGTGCACAGCCTGGTGCCCGATGCCCGATGCTGGCGTGTTGATCCTCACGACGTAATTTCCGCTTCAGGCCAAAATCCACTCCATTCATTCAGTGGGTATAAGGTACAATTCGTGTTTTAAAGAATTATTGCCGTTAATTAAAGGGTAGAGAAGGGTGGATGTCGCGGCAGACAGAATTGTTGATCATTTTTAATTTATATGTTTGAGAGTTTAAACTTAATATTAAAAATAAAAGTATTGTTCTTGTTTGAAATAACATTTGTGTACTAAGATACTTTTCGTTAATTATTTTTTTGGAATATATAATACAAAATGTAGCTCAACACATTTATTATGCTTATATGTATGTAGGTATATCGTTGTAGGTATATTATGTAAACATATTATCTTTACTAAATATTTCTGTATATTCCACAATATTGGTAACACATATAAACTGGGCTGGAATTACAATGCAAACATGCGTTTACCATGTAGTGTAGATAACATTAAGTTTACTTTTATTCGGTACAATCACGTTTTGTTTTTAAATAAAAATATAGATTTTCTGAAAATACCGATGAACAATTGATTGGAAAATATTATATTTGTAGCCTTTATGTTTAACTTATGCATACACTACGTAGTTAACGCTTTATTTTCAATTTAAGTTAAACCCATTATATATTCAAAACAGTAAGAATAGTTACCAAAAGAGTAATAATATGTATATTCTAAAGACTCAAATATTATCTTTCATATTTTGATCATGTTTTTCAGAAAAATAAATGTCAAAAATATTCATGTGTATGTGTATGTGACTTTTTACAAATCCCAAAATATTTATTTTATTTAAAAATTAACTGCCATTTTTACAACAATCGGTTCCCAAATAACGTGATATTTTTAAGCCCGTATGAACAAAATATATGAGAGCCTTAAACAGTTTCACGTGGCTACATACATACAATTATTATCATCTTCGTCTCTCAAACAGAGCGCTTCTGGTTGTTATGTTATGAGACCGATAAGTTGTTCTTAGGGCGGTGATCGGGGATTTATTTCGCTGTTATTGTATCGCCTCAAAACGGGCACACATTGTTTATTTTCTTAATGAATATTAATACCACCACACCATCTTTGGACTGTTATTATCACTGGAGCGATAAAACAGATTTTAATTCTACATTTTTTACTCCGCCCAGTACAGCAGTTTTTTTCCAAACAATATTTTTTTCAAGCGATTGCTTTGTATAGTAAAAATTTACTTATTTAAATAGATGAAGGTAACTTTTTTGGTTTACAATAATGTTTGCAATCGACAAAACATTACTTTATAAATTAATTGTAAGAAATATATTTACTTGTTTTTTTAAATAAAACTATCGAGAGAATACCATTCGTTTATATAAGTTTATAAAAAAGTTAGTAATTATAAAGTTGGATTATACTACAGTACATGTATAAATGCTAAAACGCCTAAATCTCTAATTGAATTAAACGTCAGCAAAACTGCTAAATAAGGTTTTTATCGGATTTGATGTCACCTTTTACCTTTTTGAATTTACGTATTAAGGCAACCTTATAATTAACTAAACTTCCTCATTTATAAATATTAAACTTAAACACTGGAATATCTCATTTAAAAAATATTGACTATGTTTTTCAATCCGCATTTTTTTTAAAATTATTCACAAAAAAATTTGTGATCTTAATTGAAATTATTTTCTATTCCTACTAAATTCTATGGGTTTTCCCCAAATTATTGTGTTTTTGACAATTATTGATAATCTCAAATTTATTCAAAGCATGTTGCTTTTTTGATATCTCAGTGACTAGTTTGAGTGATATTTTATCCATGATTGACTTACAAATGACACAAATTTCGATTTATACATTTTGTGTAGTGACTCTTTACATTTTCAATGCAGACTTCACAGTAGACAAAAATGGCAGATAATTATAATCCAAACAGAGAATTTTATTTATGCATATCATGTCAAACCATTTTTAACCAGCCAATCACAAGTCGTGAGTACAGTAAAATCCCAATCTTCCATATTCCCATCTAAATAAACTTCTTCATCGAGACAAGGACGTTATATTGAATGGATTTTTTGCTGATGATTACTTCCCATTTTTAATAAAGAAATAATGATAAAATGAATTAATTTGTACTACTTTTCAGGAACCCTTCGTCCTCCTGGTCTTATAGGGGGTAGTAAGCCGAAGGTAGCTACTCCGGCGGTGGTGTCCAAGATCGAGCAGTACAAGAGAGAGAACCCTACCATCTTCGCGTGGGAGATCAGAGAAAGGCTCATCTCAGAAGGTAAAATCCCATAATACATTGCACACATCAAATATTACTAAATAATCAATAAATAATAAATAACCACTTAACTGTTATAAATATAATACAATAGAATCTATATTTCAATAGAAATAGGTGTATAATATGTTATCTGTACGATAACCCACTGTGTATTTTACAATTTGCCGATTTTGGAAACACGGTTACAATATAATAATTTAATGACTTAACGTGGAAACTTAAAATTATAGTTTCAATATACATAAATTATAAAAATCACATCTCGTAGTTGATTGAGTAGTAAATTTGCGCTCCAATCGACTATTATTTATGTTCAAAAACGTAATAAAGTATCTTATTTCTTATATTTATTTCCATCTAATTACATATATAGATTCAAAGCAATTAATTACTAAGTGAATTAATTTAGATGATTGCAAGGGTTGTCATTCATAGTCAACATTATGTGTATAATTCAAATAAACCGTAGGTATATATGCAATATTAGCCAATAGCCATGCTTCGATCAGCTACAACTCGTAGCGGAATAGTTATCTTACCAACGTGCAATCATTCTTGTCTTTACATTTGCGTGCCAATGTAGTGGCATTCTCGAACAGATCTATTTTTTTGTATCATTTCACGCTGACGGTTGTCAACCTTCATGGCAATTTTTATTTTGTACCAGCTTTAAACCCTGAATTAGTGCTACAGTGGAACCACCCTCTTTAGTATTTTAGCCAAGATATATTTTTATATTTATAAAAACATATATATATATATATATATATATATAATATATATATATATATATATATATATATGTATATATATATATATATATATATATATATATATATATATATATATATATATATATTTATTTAAACATATATTTATATATATATATATATATATATATATATATATATATATATATATATATATATATATATACATATATATTTATAAATATATATATATATATATATATATATATATATATACATAAATATATATATATATATATATATATATATATATATATATATATATTATATATATATATATATATATATATATATATATATATATATATATATATATATATATATATATACATATATATTTATAATATATATATATATATATATATATATATATATATATATAAATATATATATATATATATATAAATATATATATACATAAATATATATATATATATATATATATATATATATATATATATATATATATATATATATATATATATATATAAATATATATATATATATATATATATATATATATATATATATATATATATATATATATATATATATATATATATATATATATATATATATATATATATATATATGCCTTTTTCCTATGCTGGGTTTATATTCCACTTTGTCTCGCAATATATATTAATAAGTGTTACTTCACATTTTTTCCCTTAACATAATAGCAAAAGTACTCTAGCTGTTGTTTCTTTATACTGTAGTATGTAGATATAACTTGTCTCATGCGTCTTAAAACATTTTCATTACAACCGATACTTGGTAAAAAGGGTTAAAATATCAGTAAAATTACATATATTTGCTTCTGTATATGTAATGATTATCAACCAGTTTTCGACTGTATGATGTACATATTTTTTTTGGTCGAAGTCATGACTTTTGAGAATGATAAATAGGTATAAGCTATTTACTCCGGCCTGAAATTGTTGGTTTTCATAAGTCGGCTTAGGATTGACTCGGGAAAGCCAAAAAATATCCAATGAACATTACGAAATGAGCACCCTCGAAAGTTAAGTAGGTCATTAAGCACCTTGACGTGTAAATAATGAGATTAGGAACGCGCTGCGTTCGAAATATTTAATCCGATTTCAGTAACTGCTGAAATTACCTGAAAAGAAGACACTTTATACCTACCCTCGTAATATGGTGCACACTTAAAATCTGAATAAGTAGGAACAATATTGAACAATACTTTTCCTTTTATATTTGTTTCGCTACTAATGTTGCACATAAATATATGAACAGGTATTTTTATGGTAAATTATACGAGCACTACCATTTTTATTCATATATGTATTGATTTTTATTTCATTTTTTTTATTGAGTAATTACCCTTAATGGTAAAAGTTGTATTTAAAAAGATTTTGTTAAATAAATCTTTCTTGAAAGTTTTTTTTCTGATACTTTGTGGCATATTTTGAATAAACTTTATAAATTAACACCCAAACTTTGTTTTAAATCCGCGTCTTTACAGCACACTCTTTTATATTAATAAAATATATTTCAGGAAATGTTTTTACTGTCATAGATGTGGTTCTTATTTTCGGTAGGTAATAAAACAGCCACCAGATTAAATAAAATGTATGTACGGTGGAACTTTTTTTGAAAACACCTACCTATATAAATTTCACAATCTTTCATATTAATCGGTCTAGCATTTGACCATTATAAATTGAAAAGAAAACTACAAATCGTAAAATAATATTAATAAAAAATCGCATGCGTGATAAATCAAATAAATGAGCTTTTTTGAAAAATTTGATAGTGTGTGAAAACATTGAATAAACTTTTTGTTAGACTGTTTTCATAGAATAATATAACAAATCAAGTCACAGGCAATATCGAGAACATAGCAAACACGATATTTATTTATAATAAAATTTAATTACACTTTTAATGTAAATTGTGCATTTCGTTCTCCATTTAAGTAAAAATAAATGATAGTCAATGTTTTCTGAAACTGTACTATTTTTATACAACATGGCGTGCGTTTAATACCCTCGCAATTATCACAAAGTGCATGTGAAGTCAGCGATCGCAGTGAGAATGGAGAAAAAGAGAGGAAGAATGACTTTTCGCATACGAGAGGGAGAGAGTGGCGGAGTAATGATATAGAAAATATGTAATATGAGCTAGAATTAGAATATGCGGTGAGATTAGGCCAGATGAAGCGATACGCGGTAAGAAAGCAGTGGATCTGTTGGTGGAGTAATTAGTTAACAGTAATCACGCGTGATGCATGCGAGCGGGTAGCTACAGTAGGATGGTATGTCAGATCGGCTGATTATAATCGTTATTATTATTGCTTGGCCTCGTTGGCTAAAGGTAGCGCGCTTGCGTTTTACGAAACCGCGCGTTCGAAACAACGCTAGTTAATTGCGATTGTAAATGTAAAATTAAGAATTTACAACACGAATATTTTGTTTATTAGATGAGGGTATTGGAAACAAACGTAACAATCTCCGAGCGGTTCGTTTTCAGCGTTTGCATGCGGAGATCGCAATATTCACTATGGAAACTGATCTTCCTCGAGAAATACATAAATAAAGATTTTTGTTTTCATAAAATCCTCATCTTTATTAAGTTTTGTAAAAGTTTTTTTCAAGAAGAAGAAGAATAAGTTTTGTTCTGGCATTTAAAATAACAACTATACAGTTTTTTTCACATTTATCTTATTTGACCAATTACTGGGTTTCGTCGTTACTGACTGGTGATGTCGATAGCGACGAAACTCGGTCACTGGTCAAATAAAATTGATGTGCGGAAAAACTTTATCCATAGTTTAATTTTTTTGTATTTAAAGCATGTGTAGCAAAAGACAAAATATAGTAAAAAAAATATTTTTAACAGCTATCATTCGAAATTATTCGTTTTGAGATTGTTAAGTTTGTTTCTAATACGTTGAGATATGATACACGTCTAATTATTGCGTGTTTTTGACTACAATTTTCCACTCATGAATGACAAGAGATTACAGTTCTTGGAAAAATAAGCCCACTCACATGCAGGTATAGACAATTACTTTCATGAATTGATTCGGCAGTCACTTGTGGTAAAATCTATCTATTTTTATTAAAAGTTTTACTCATTAAATACCACTATTTCTTAAAATCCACTGTGATACGTATATCGATGCATTCCGCATCATTTTCAAACACCAAATGATGAATTATAAGAAAAATTTAATAAAAATTTTAAGAAATAGTTATATTTACTTAGTAAAGCTTTAATTATAAACATCCTATTTTTATTTAAGTTTTTATGCAGAATTCGTCGAAACACGTGTCACAATAAATTTTAAGAAATAGTGGCATTTACTTAGTAAAACTTAAATTAAATATGGAAAGACAATTAAATTTAAAAAGTTGAAGCTTATCAGGAAAATGAAAAGCGGTTTGGTATAAGTAGTAGGTACGTTTATTACTTTTGGAAAAAGATGCATATTTCTTAAATCAGTGATATAACATGTTTTACAGACATTTGATGTAAAATTCGTAGCACGTTACGCTAACTTAACGTTTATCCTCACACACCTATAATGTGAAGCACTTTATAACTAATAGCGGACTTATCTAGGAAGGGAGATAAAACCTCATAAATACGAGTTCGTACATACATCAAATATGTACCTCGTGTAATGTTACGTATTCATAGCCTACCAATATATCAAGCTTATACTACGTTGACTTGAGTACCAAACGTTGCTCCAGAAAAACGTGTTTTTATTAAAAATTTTAAAAACGGGCAAATCACACGTTGATTTGTGCCTACGTATTCTTACGTGTATGAAAATTCGAATTTATAATATTATATCTATCGTTATTGTATAACTATAAAAAATGATAGCATTTATAATTTAATTTGTTAACATTTACTTATTGTAGATTATTTTATATTGTACATTTTACATACTTTATACATAATTGTAGTACATTATATATTACATATTTGTTAAAAATTTAAATCGAAATCTGGAAAAAAATGCGGTTTTCGTTTAATTTGATTTTTTAATAGAAACCCGAAATCCATCACTAACATCGTCAAAACATTATGGTAGAAAACTATATGAAACAAACGGCATTAGGTTAGAGATAACGAGTCAAAAATCCGTATTTTAAAACGGCTAAATTACATTCTGCAAAAGTCATTTACCTACTTACGATTTATAAGCAATACATTATTCTATTTTATATTCATGTCGAGTAGAAACATCTCACGTTTAAATTAGCTTCGGGGTAAAACCTATGTTCGATCTATCAATTCGTTACCTTTAATACGCGAGGAAAATTTCTTAGTAGCACAGGGAAATTCTCTCGCCTCAGGATATGTCACATGAATCACACGAGCGGATGGATCATTTACGTTGAATTCATATGAGGGAAAAAGCGTATAAAACACTCCAATTAGTGCCAGTACAATTTATTATCTACAGAAACTTGAGCATATACAATTCAGTGTTGGGTACGTAATTCTATATTTGGTTAAGTTATCAAACCACTTGATAGAAAAACATGAAGACATATTTTTGGTTACTTTTACTAGAAAAAGATACTAGACCAAAATATTGAAAAAGTTATCAGAGGGCATATCTCCTTATATTACTATTGTATCCATATATTTGGAATTGTGTAATTGGCTTTATTTTTATTAATGTAACTATTTTTATTACAAACTTTTACTAAATGTAAAGCTGTACAATTCTCGAGTAAAAAAAATATTTATAAAGTAATTAAATTTTCAAATAATTGATCTTTTAACATCATTATAAATATAAGTAAGATTGCTTCATAAAAAAAATACTTTTAATGTTTTTAAATATACTTAAGGATGAAAATAATTTATCCTACTAATGTTTGCAATAAGTATTTGGAATCAGAAGTAAAATTTTCGTGTGACATAAAGTGTAATAAAAAACTGTTTAAAACCTCAAAATATATTCTATTACGATTAATCCAATTTTTTATGAATTTCTCGTACACGGCCACTAAATCTGTATAAAAATTACAACAAAACTCCGGATTTATTTTTTGATGGCAAAGGGACATAAACCTCACAAATCTAAAAGGAAGTATGTGCAAAAACCCAGGAACATAAAAGTCTGGGCATTTCATGACTTACGACCTGTCATAGGCTGGTGAAGTGATTACTTTACATAAATTTTATTTATTTACAGTGTCCGGTATTAGGATCCGTCGAATAACGAGGACCTCCAGTCTTATAAGTATAAAGCAAAAACATGTACCTTTTACAAATTCGTGATTATAATTACTTTGGCAATGCCTTAAACGTATCGAGGTATGTAAATACTTTTTTTCTTAATACATTTTAAGCCATATATGGTTCGTGCGTAGGTACCTACCCAAACGTTAAATGATTAAATTTGCCTCGAGTATTCCTCTTTTGAATTTGAAAGTGTTCGCAGGTTCGTGTATCACGTTTTTTATGCAATGATAAAATGTCGGGAGGCGTTGAAATCGCTTTGATTATACAGATAATAAAAT
Organism: Brachycentrus maculatus; assembly: GCF_059751285.1. Lineage (NCBI taxonomy): Eukaryota > Metazoa > Arthropoda > Insecta > Trichoptera > Brachycentridae > Brachycentrus > Brachycentrus maculatus. Next base: position 170,083 of record NW_028281486.1, read on the forward strand.
TGGAAAGGTGCCCAATGCTAAATTGATTCAGCCAATCAGCGATCAGCGCCATGCTGAAATTTGCATGATTATTTTATGGCGTTTCTGTGTTCTGTATTATGTCGATACCATAAAATGCGATAGGCCGGATAATATGCTTTAATTAAATTTTAATATAAGCTACACTAAGTAATAAAATGTATAAATTGTGTCGTGAATGAATAAACGTCATAATAAATTACTAATTACTTTGGGTAATTACGATCTTATAAAATAAAAACTGATTTATATTAATGGCCTTTTAATCACTTCGGATATTGAAAGCTATCTAGAATAGGTATTTCAAATAAACGGTATTGTCCCAAATTAATTTCTGAAAAACTTGAAATTCTTTCGGGAAATGCACATAAAATGCTTTATTTTTTTTAATGTACAAAAAATGTTAAAAATATATTCCTCAACAAGATCTTATGTCAAAAAAAATACAAAAAATTAAAATGAATGAAAATAGGTTTTCTTTATCAATAAAAAAACATAAAGATAAGTTATATCAGTCGTAAATACTATTTTCTAGATTAATTCCATCATTTTCCAGATGTGATTGTTTAAATTCTATATTTAAGTTTTAAAATATAAATAAAAGCAACTACTTACGACAAAAATTAAGGCAATACGGATATTAAATAATGGGCAGAATATTGAGCGTATAAAGTGATCACATAAACAATATCAGATCGTAAGACTTTCAAATGACCTTTGTATGAAAGAATAACTCTTCTCTTGAGATACATGTATGTATATCTTTAATATATATTGAGTCCTGAGTGTTTAAATTCAATATTAGTAAGTAACAAAAAAAGGATGTCAATAAACATACAAACATTTTTATTTGCAAATTGCAAAGTAATCACTATCCTATATTCAAGAATCTTCAGCTAAGACTGATGACTTAGGCTTTATATAATTAAATATGAAATCAATCGTCGATTCCTTGTGCACCAACTGGATACGGGTAGTCCTATAGGGATAATAATTCTTGAAAAGTCTTGGTTTTAGGATTACATATAAATGGAGCTAATCGCTATATTGTCACTCAACTTACTTAATATTAAGCCGGTGGGAGAAGAAATGATATATAATATTTTGGCTTTTCTTATTTCCTCAGTAAATCGGTTCGTAATAGTGTGATACTCGATATTAGGCTCTAAACCGATAAATAGATACTTTACCGTATACCTGTATATAAGTGGTGTACGATGTTATTACATAATTATACGTATGTATGTGTAAGCATTCTAACAACCCGCTTGTATGTTATTGGAAGGTGTGGATGAATAGTACAAAAGAACCCATCGGATGTGGTTCCGTGGTTTAGTGATCGATACGCAATGGTTCGGGTCGCTGGTTCTACTCTTCTCCGAGGTAATACTGGCGACTTGCGACCAATACAAAGTCCCTACCACATTACGCCCCGCCTTCGGGGATATTAGATATTATCTACGGTTGACACCTACACAATACCTTCGACATTCACACAATATAATTATCTTCTTAATAATAAAATGCTGAACAGTTGAAACAGTAGCCATTTTGACAATAAATTGGCTTTAATTGAACTAATCAATTACTAATTCCTCATTTCCCAAACAAATAAGGTATCTTCAAACAAAATGATCATAAAATTAAAATAATTCCATAAATTTAATCAATTGAGTTATTCCTTGACTTCTATACGGAATGTTAAATTTTACGATGTGTACTAATGTGAGAACCATTTAGAACTATATGGATATTTAATTCAGATATCTGAGTATGTATTTATTAAGTCTTTTTTATGGCGCATTTTTAGCAATCAAGCCATCCAGAATCGGACGCGTTTAACTCACACGCAACGCGTTGCAACGCTTGTATACGAAGAGTTAAAAAATATCTAAGAATGTTTCAAAAATGTTGTTTTGTTTTCTTCCACTCCTTAAACCTATATGGATATTTTTATGACATGTACATAAGTATGTGTTTTTAATCTTAACTTTGATAATGTTTGGAACACTGAGATGAAATATTGCATCATGCTGGAAGGTTTTCTATTGTCAGTGTAAATCTATTGATTTTTAAAAAAATCTTTGATTTTTAATTTAAACAATATTCACTAAAACAATAAACAACGTATTATACAGTTAACAATCCAAAATATTGAATTAAACGAGTTTTAAATAATATTATTTAATATTTTCTATTAAACTAAATACATTTTTTAATATTGATACCTTAAAATTACAATTTAATTATGAGATTTTAATTATTCTATTGTATTTGGCAGACGAGCTAAAATAAATTTATAATGATTTACAAAAGAATTCTTGGATACCCACAAAAATGCGTTCAACACAGGTGCACTATTCTCCCATATGGGTGGGTAGCGAATGAGAAGAATAATAACTAATACCCTAAACATCTGAGTGATTAAACATAATAGAACCTACCTGGTTAAGTATCAAGTTAATAGAATTATCCCTTTCTGCCTTGGATTGCGCAATATGGGGACCGCACAATGGAGTGGAATTCCCAAACGTGGGCCGATATTAAATTGTCATGTGACATGTGTTGGAGTTGTCAATAGCAACTTGTAAGCGGTAGGAATATCGTGTAAGAACGATAAATATCACGGTGGCCGTGACAGGTAGACCATGTGTCAAAAAATATAGCATTACACTCGGTAACAAGATAGTTTGGGAAGATAGTCAGTTGGGAATAGATTTGGGCTATGACATCGAAAAAAGTTGGCTACTGGAAAAAAGTAAATCTTCTATTTTTGAATTTTTGAAAAAAGTTGGCTACAGGAAAAAAATAATTCTTGTATTTTGATATTTCTGGCAATAATTTAGCGGTTATATAAGACAGAGATACCAAATAAAGGAGTTCACTGTGTCCTCGTGAAACTCTGGTATTGACTTGGCCTTGAACTGGGAGGAATGGAAACAAATTGATCATCAATTTTACACGGTACGATTACAAGACACTATGGACTGATCAGATCAGGTTAGATGAAGAGTGTTTAGACCCTCATTAATATAAATCTCATTAATATAAATTAAATATCTATAATGTACTTGCACCCAAAGGGCAAAAAGATGGATTGTGATTATGTTAATTACGACCAACATAACGTTATGCCTAACAAATTTATTACAATTATATTTGCATAGAATATAAACGAAATAAGCCTATAAAATAAATTTTATTTAAAATAATCAAGTGAATATATCTGATATCAAAATATCGCATTCACTGGTGCAATTTAAATTGAATAGTTGTTTAGGAAATCGGAATGCTTTTGGTGTCAGTTGAGGCTTTTATTTTTTGCCGTAAGTGGATACTTTGATATTATGAAAGAATATTAAAAAAGCGGCATAATGACTTATTGACAGATGCGATGACTTGTGATTGATTGTCTACAGACTACAAAACACAATATAGCATTCATACACGGCTACGGGAGTCAGGTAGTCGGGTAGTGATACCTGCCTATCGAAAATATGGAACCACCCAATGGCAGTGGACGAACTATTCATATGCACTTTGTTATACCCCATGTTTATGGTAAACTCTTATTATAAATAGCCCCTTTGCTAAAATGATTATGACACAGCGAAAATGATTTTTTAATTTGTGTTCATATCGCTCTAAGCATTGATTTTTTTGGCTTCTATTATATTTTCCGTCCTTCTCATTTAGGCTGTATTCAAAGAAGTACTTTGGAAAATTTATATTTTCAACATGTTTATAGCTAAGTCAACATAAAATATGCAACGGAGACAAATATTTTTCGCTTATCCATCAGTTGTTTCGCTTGGATTAAAATAATATTCACTTATTCACAATTGCCATGAAAATTTGATATCGTAAAGAAAAGTACCTATATATTACGTCTTTTACTTACCTCACCCAATGATGTATAGGGCACTGCATTAAATCGACGTAATGTTAATTTGATCATTTATTATATGAAGGTAAGCTGATCAGTTCTTCGCTTCTGGCACCAGTCCAGGGTAATAAATATTAGAATGTAAAAAACACTTTATTCATTTTAACCCCCGTGGGATTAAAACCTTTTACCCCCAGCATGGTAGTCAAATATGCTAACCACTAGGTCATGGAAGCACAGATACTAAGTATATACTAAAATAAAATTGACAAAGCCGATACCCATCCCTTGTATCTTGTATCCTACCCTTATCTAGTTAAAAACAACATATTCTCTAATGAATTTCTGGCGCTCAGCGATTGTATCCGCCGGCGTCAAACATGATGAAATTTCCAATCATAATTTATAACTGCGAATATTTTTGGTATCATAAACCTGTGGAATATTTTTCGAATTGTTTGTGACGTATATGCTTTTTCTAGTTCGATAAAAAATTACACTTAGTCACATAACGCATGAAAAGACTTTTATTTTATAAGAGTTCTTTTTGATTTTTGTATAACTGTAGAGTTATAACTTAGATAAGTCGTTAAAAAATATACGGTAAAACTCTAACTAATATTTTAATAATAGTGTGATCATATATGCATTTACTTTTATTTTTTAACTTTTTTATTATTGTCCAATATTTTATTAAAAATATCAGTAGGTACATGCAATAATATGTTTGATCATGTTACAACCAAATATAGGATGTGTGCGTGGATCTGTTCTCAACCTTTTTAAGATTGAAAATTGAAATGAAACCGAATCGAGAGACCATCTTATACCATGTCTAGTATCTCTCCAGTGTCTGGTTTCTCCCCAGTGTCCGGTATTCCACTGTGTAATCTAGTGATCTTTTTCATTACTCATTATATCCACTGTGTGCGCCGTACAATAATGCGTGTAACGATTCTAGTTAACCGACTGCCGCGCCTAAGGTGCGATTTGGCCTGCGCCGGCGAGCCACCTCCAGTAGGTTAATAAGGATCGGGCGCACCCCCTGCCGAGCGAATGTGGTACTAAGTGGTGTCGGGCGCGCGGGGGGCAACGATAATAAGGCTGCTGGACTTATCCTTGCGAAGGCTATTGATACCAGACAATAGATTCAAATGAAATTTGTTGGTTGATAGAGAGACACCTTATTACATAATACGAGGAATGTTTTCATTTTTCAACTTCTCTTACTTATCTGATTTAGAATATGATGTTCAATGTAACCTTTAATTCAATATAATTTATGGTTTTTAATGCTTGTTAAAAATCAATCATTTTATTAAACAGCAAGATTTAAAATAAGTGAACGAAAAAACAAAAAAAAATACTATGAATTACATATGTTGCTTACCGATTTTAGTATTTAATGATAGCAAAAAAATTGTACTCATGTATTTAGGTGTATACAATACACATGTATGTTTGTGATACGATAAAAGTTTAATCGAATAATAGTAAAAATCGATTTTCTATTGTATTATGTGAAGAAAAATTCATAAATAACTACTGGCTCCAAAAAGTCTGCAATACTCATCACGCCCCATGGAACAAATCGTATAATTTATAATGCACATTGCACATATCTAAAATTACTTTTAAAAGCTAGAAATAAATCATTTTCATTAACCTGTTTTAACCGGTATTGTATGCATACTCGAAAATTTCAGATAAAAAATTGTATTAACAAAATATATCTGATAAAATTTCCAGTAAACGAATGTAAGTAATTTCATACAATTTAAAGTGTGTTCAAGTACTTGTTCACAAATTTGTTTTCTCCACTAAGCAGTTATTTTTAATTTTTGTTTGACATCTCAACATAGATGTCACATCTAGGAGTTCTAAAAATTTGAATAGTGTGGTTATCAATCTTGGGTAGAACGGTGAATGTTGCACGTGTGTAAAGTGATCACTTACCCAGCTCATAGGTCATCCTGTACCTACCCAGATTTCCATATTTTTCTTCATGTGTGTATATGTTGAGATATTGTCAAAAAAATATTGTCTGTTTGTATGTATTTACCTACATCTAAGAAAAATGGTTTAATTTTATTATTAATTTTAGATATTACATATGAAGTCTTCGTTATTATTTGCAAAATAAATCTCATCAAAATAAATAAAAAAATTGTTCCAACGAAATGTCACAAAGCAAAAAATATATCCTCTTCACATTAAAACATTGAAAAGAAAAAAAAACTGACGAGTCAATTGTTCGCTCGGTATATTTCTCATGACAGATCTCTCGGATTCGAGGAAAATAATCGAATAAGAGTCCGATTGTTCCCCCAGAGCGGTGTTCCTCCAATCGCCGATTCGACACCAATTAATGGTCCCGCACAATGCGCCGGTCCTCAGCTGCGCGCTGGACCAAGCACGGCTGTCAGAAGCGACACTAGAAGAAAAGGAGGAAAAACACCAATTATTTCCAACCGCTGTTGTGGCCAATGAAAATTATTTGCTTTTCAAGCAAATTGCGCGGCCATGACTAGGCATGATGCGCGCCGGGCTGCGCAGAGCCGCTAAATTATAACAGCTGTCAAAAGTACGCTCAGAGCTAAATGATGCAGACCAGTGATGGGGGATCGAATTCAGTTACGACTTCTTCATAAAATGTCTTTACTTAATTCGGTTTTTCGATTCGACCACACAACTCCAAAAAGTGGGCCAGTTTTCTTTCATGTTATGTATTACTAGATCCCCCATACATTCAAAATCGTGACGTCATAAAAAAAAACCTAAGGACAAAAAACAAAAATTAATTAAATTTCATATTTCCTGGAGAAGATAATATTGTTAAGAAATAATTATGTAAAATCCGACAAATACAATTTTTTTGTATTATGATTCTTACTATAAATATTACAGCTGTCTAGAAAATATTATTTTCAGGAGTTTTTTCTTTTCCGCAATGCACATTAAATAATAAAATTGGTATAAATTAATGATACATCTGGTGCATAATTGTTTTATTCATTCATTTATTTATTTTAATAACAATGCAAACCAAGCGACTGATGAAATGATTAATAGAGAAATAAAAATAAAACATAAATTGATTTCACTTCCTCACCCAATGTGCATAGGGCACCGGGAATAGCATATCCGTACTTGCACAGACTTGTATACTTATAAAACACTCCAAGTTAACTTATTCAGTCTCATACAGAGATATGGTGATAAATAAAATAATGAATATATTTGATAATGTCCCGATCCAGCCCTGCCCTCTGAATGGTCGATGTGACGTTGCAGGTGAGCAAAGTGCACAGAGCAGAAAGCAGGTACGGGCATTCCGGCTTCCCGCAGGTCGGCCGGCGGATTCTTGGTTCGGTGCTAATATCACGCAATAGGACCTGCTGCTCCGTTTTATTTCACGCACTAAACTGATTTCTATTCGCGGGAAGGCTGACAATGTGACCATAAATTACGGATTTGCTATACTTGAGCTCAATCAACGTGAAATATCCTTATCTTAAAACGTTCTTCGGTGTTGATCATAAAAATTAAGTATTTATATTAAAATGTTTTAATTTTTAATATTAATTATTTTTAACTAAGTAAATACATTTTAGGGACATAAGTGACAAAGTTTATAGTCATTCCACATCGCATTATTTTTATATATTTTATTTTGACTCGTAATTGAAAAAAAGAAAGGCGGCTTGCCGTAGTTAGGTAGACACTCGACTGCGCAACTGGCGGCGATTTTTTTTTCAATTGATCTGGGTGTTTGTGATGTATTTTTCCCACTAACTTTCCTTACACATTCCTGCAAACAAGCCTCTAAAATGTAGTGGCTCTGCGGGTTTATCCTATTTAAAAATACCTAGTTGACAGAAAGACAAATATTAAAATTATTCGATACAAATTTTTATGACGATGCCTTTTGTGAGTATAGGTACTAGTCAATGCAATATCAAGCCGTTTGATATTTCTGTTTAATTTAATTTGTAATTGTTTTACATACGTTATATTTAAAAAATATCAATATTCCTATTTTTTTTCGTATGCACAGTCAATAATAGTAAAGAGTATTGGATTACGTAGTCATTTATTGTAATTTTAAGTTGTTACATAATCCTTGCGCAATATTAAATAATAACTTATTTTACTTGCGTAATAGATTAATTATATAAATCTAGATCAAATCGGAAAATTTATCACCGGAAATCTTCATCTTTACTGTTTGTTTTCTCAATACACTGGGTAATAGTTGCTTTCCTGCGTAACTATACACAGATTCTAAAACTGTTAATCAATCAAATAAATATTTTAAGAGTCCTTAAAGAACATAATGGCCAAAAAATCTTATTTAAATTAAAGAAGGGAAGATACAAAAGGAAAAAAGAGCGACGGTTTTATACAATTTTTTGTAATAATTTTTTATACCGAGCAGAAGTCAAAGTTATCTGCACTTTGTATAATTTATATGTATAATTTATATGCAATCGATGCCCTGAAACAAATACTCAAACACATTAATTAGTAAAGTATTCAAATACCATATACCTACCAGATACAAAAGCTCACGAATCGACATATTTTATTATTATTTTAGTGTTAAAAAATTATGCCTAAGCATTTTTCAGTCAAGATTGAGTCAATTGTTAAGTTCTTATATTTGATTTATTTTGTACAACTACTGCAGTAATTACATTCAACGTTCTATAAATGATATTTTCTTTGAAGAAGCGTCTCTTTCGAATAAAAAACTAGTGATTAAAACTATGTAATATTCGTTATTTCAAAAAATACAATCAATCGATCTTGATAATCAATCATTGATTTTTGATTTCAAAGTGTAACGTTTCGCCTTGAATGAATACTTAGTATTAGTAGTTAGCTAAGTAATATACGTCATATTATGAGAATCTTCGTTAAGAAGTTATAATAATACGACGCCGGTGTTAGAAGTAAGCTATTTACATTTTGTAAACTAGGCGTTTCGATAGATACTCAATATAATTATATATAATGAGATAATCATCGATTATACCATTGATAAACTGTTATAATTCTAGCGCCAATTATGTGCGTCAGATGTCGAAACAATAAATACCTAACTTTCCATTTACCTCTCGATTCTCTGGTACAGGTCCTCAACACGAACAGCTGATGCAAATTACTGCCAATTTATTGTAAAATTACTTCCTGTGTTTTAATTGCAGTGAAATTTAGTTCCTCCATTTATTTAGGTACTAATCGGAGTTAATGGATCATCGACTGTACTATATCGATTCGTTTTCTTAATTCATCTTACAATGCTTAGGCACTCTGATTCTATAAAAACCACATTGACTAGGTAGTTTTAAATTCACTCTTTTTGCTAGTAAGTTAAGTCAATAAAATGGGTTCGAAGAACCATAACAAAATGAGAGTCAGTATTTGAAGCTAAATTTATATTTATAAATACATATACATTTATATAAATATATATATATATATATATATATATATATATATATATATATATATATATATATATATATATATATATATATATATATATATATATATATATATATATATATATATATATATATATATATATATATATATATATATATATATATATATATATATATATATATATATATATATATATATATATATATATATATATATATATATATATATATATATATATATATATATATATATATATATATATATATATATATATATATATATATATATATATATATATATATATATAAATAAGAGCTGACTGAAGCCTGGGTTTCTTCTTTCTTCCACGTGCCTCGCAGACAGAAAAGACGGATCCAAGATTGACGATCCACACGACCTAGAAGATAGAAGAAGGTATAGAAATTCGTGGGAAAGCACAAAATGCTTTTTTTATTCTGAAAATATATTAAAAAAAACATTATCCTGTTACGTCGCGCTGCCGCTGTATCAAAAAAGAAATTCATCTTTATTCATTTGTAAAATCTAATTTTCATTCCATCTCCGTAATCCCTTAAGATAAGCCATTTAGGGGTTTGGGCTTGATGTTGGAGTGTTCGAGTAAGGGATAGTGAATGCTGGTTCGGGTGCCAGACAGGGTCGAACGAGCCAGGGGTGCGGAGCACGGAAGCCGCGGGCGAGTGTTACACTCGAGCGGGCTGCGGTTGCGGTCGCTACCGGCTTCCAGACAGGGGTGCAAAACTAATATCATAAACAATTTTTTATCATCTATAAAATTTAACAAATGTAAAAAAAATAATGTACTATGGACCTACTTACAATATACGAAATACGTTTTATATAAATAGATGCGTGCAAACGTACATATTGATGAGTTACAATTCTTATGAGGTAATAGTAAACTGGGTAGTACAAAGTAATACATCCACCCTCTTTTAATTCATTTATCAACACTATAACGCAATATTAATTTTATGGAGCATCCATCGAAAAATATGATTTTAAACGGTGATAGAAAAGTGAATTAGGATTAGGAAATTAGAATAGTGAATTAGGTTTTCTTGAATGTTTTTTGCAGATATGTACTTTGTGGCGCTTTTTATAAAACTTTGTTAAATTAAACTCAAACTTCCAACCGTTTTCGACACGAACCTTGTCAAATCCCTTCAGATGACAAGGGTCTTGTCGAAACCAGTTGGAGGAAAGTATCAAAAATAAAAGATGTTCCTAAAAAAGTAAGAGTTTTATTTTAAACAGTTTTTAAAGATAAGGTTTTTATATTTAAAAAATATCGATACTGAAAAACATTGTGAACAAGTATTTGGACACACTCAAAATGTTGTAGAAAAACATTAACATTAAAATTATCGCACACAAAAAGAAAAATGATTCTGATTCATTATTTTTTCATATTACATTTTCTTGATTTAGAGAAGACCGACAATTTTCCATCCCTGTTTGTTGTAATATTACCTGTCATTTTCGGTTGGCCCTTTTATTCAATAAATTTCTCGGAGTTAATCGAAAAGAAATACTTCTTCTATCCAGTTCATAACGAGACAATGAGAAACGAGGGTGTGTAAGAAAAGAGGTAAAAAAAGGCCACGAGAGATCCTTAAACAGAATCGAATGAATGTATTGTCTCGGTAGTTGGTTAGAAGTTAGGAGCCGAGAGAGGGCCCGAAGGAGCAACTATCGCCTGACTGACCGTGTCCGATTTAATTAATCTTCGTGACTATTAACAAATTGGATGGGTTCGGTGTTCTGTACTGTCAGACTGTTTGTCGCTGGATGAGGGATTACGTGCGGATGAAGTGCTGGCAAAGGAAGACACCATGTTTATTATAAACAACTAAATCAAATCTTTTACATCCCATTTATCACACGGAGTTACTTAATACATCTTTTATTGTACGCTTTATTTTATTTTTAATCCATGGTATATTATTAGCTTCAAATATTGAGTATCAAATGTACAATGTAGCTGAGATTTATTGATTTGAATTTTGGTAACTGTTGTTTAAATATAAAGTTATTAGAGTAGGTTAACATGCGTTTTTTGGGATTGGAATTCTAAAAATCTTTTCAAAGTAGATTTCACTTTTTTTAAATAAAGAGAAATATTTTCATTTTTATTATTTACACAAATATTTCATTTTCATACTATTTCTGTGAGCCTAAGCGGCTCATTATTATAAATTGGTATCAAATTGTGATAGTGTGGGTTCGAACCGAGAAACTCTTTCTTAAAAGTCCGCGACACTAACCACGGGACCACAACCCGACACTAATTTTGAAATAATTAAAAAGGTTTGATCATCATTATATACTTACAAAAATACACTATTATAATTGTATATAAATAAGTGATATATTTAGAATGTGTATTATTTTATATTTCTAACAGATTTCTTAAATGTTTTCATTTCAAATTTCTCAACAGCTTTACAAATCGTGTTTTGATTTGTACATATTGGTATTTCATATTCATCGGAATGGTAAATATTACACAGAGTATAAAGCCACCGCTTATCCCAAAAAACAATAGTTTGCAAGCCCAGACATCCATATTTCCATCATTTTGTAAATAACAATTACATATGATTACTAAAATGAAGATAATGTGGTTAGTGTTAAGTTACTTTAGTTTATTTTGATAAAATAAAATAAGCGTTACAAACATCTTCACACTTCTAGCGCGTCCGAATGACCTACCTTCTAAAGAATATAATCAGTATTTATGAAGGAGAGTTAAAAATATATTTAGACAATCGCTTCTTATCGGCGTCCATCAAAATAGATATTTCCAGGAACGGCTGCATTGCTTCAGTGCTTAACCCTTCATTATAAATTCTAGGGGAATGGAGTCCACATTCAATGAATCTATTTAATACTCGAAGCCTTCGAAGTGTCGATCAGGTGCGGGAACGTCTAAAAAGCCTCAGTTTTAGTTTCTCCTCACGATTGTTCAAATTTGGATGCACTGGTTCTTGGAAACTCGGTCGCCAGCTTTGGCCACGTCCAAACTTGATAAGAAAGCCTTTCAGAACTGATTGACAAGGCGCACAATAGTCGAGTCAGTGAATATTCATGCCTTTATAACACTCAGTCCTTAATTAAATATTAAAATCGTTTCCGAGAAAACTCAAACATCCTTGAGACTGAAAACCGATAATTATTGCTGTTCAATGCCCAATACATTTTACTTTGTGGGTGCTTTGAAAATTATATTTCCGACGGAGCATTCTTCGTTTTACTACTTTGATTTTATATTATATTCGTACGCAACAAAGTGTAAGACAAACTATGACTAAAAGTGATTAATACGTGAAATTTTATTAATGATGCGGTATTTTTTTTTACTTCATTACACACTATTTATTATTTAAATAAGCATTTAATTAGCATCCGGTAGTGCAATGCAAAATATCTTTGAAACAGAATTTGTTTATAGTATGCTTCCGGATTTTTTATTTGATTTAATTTACCGAACTTATTTTTCATACAAATATATCATAAGCGAATTCCCTAAATAGACAACTTAAACATTTAACACTATTTAAAGATTTTATTTGAAAATTTGTAACTGTATTACATTTATTAAAGTTGAACATTTTGATTTAATATTAAACTTTATATCAATACGTGGACCTTAATGTAATTAAGATTGGATATTATCAATAACAGTCGGCTATCGTCAAATGATTTCAAGTAGTAACGCGACGTGATAATATACATACTTATATTGAAATTGGTAAAAACATTCAAATCAATGTATCATTTTCCCATCTAAATGCGAGAAGTTTTTTTTTTATTATTTTAAAAGTCATAAGACTGCACATAAGACAGAACGTGAAAACACTCGTATCCTCCACTCAATGACATTTGGAAATAATAATACTGTAGAGTTCACAATATTAACTTTATTTTAAAATGAGTTATAACATCCTGATTTATTTTTTAAATATTTCAGTAAAAAAACAAATTCTTAACAATATTTTTGATTCATAGGATTTTTTTGTGCACAGTAATAAACATTGTCAAAATCATTTAAAAATACAGTTTAACGCCTTTTAATTGATGTAAAAAATGCCTTACAAAAATTTTATTCTTTAAATTTGGTTTAATTTTAAATTTATTCCAATTCTCGACTTAGTATTAAGTTTTTAACAAAAGACTCATAAATTGATTATTTCGCTGCCTTCATTCCAGGTGTGTGCACAAACGCAACAGCCCCGAGCGTCTCCTCGATAAACCGCATCCTCCGCAACCGCGCGGCCGAGAGGGCTGCGGCCGAATTCGCCAGGGCGGCGGGCTACGCCCTGTACGCGCCACCGCCCCCGCCCTACGCGCCCTTCGGCTGGGGCGGCCCCGCGCCCGGCCTGGGCGGCCCGTGGCCCGCGGGCCTGCGCCCGCCGGGGGCCCGACCCGGCTCCCCCGACATGGCAGCCGCCCTGAGAGCTGAAGCTGCGAGAGGATTAATAGGTAAACAAAAATATTCGTCAGAATTACGTTTTTTTCTAAATTTTTACTTTGATTTGCAGAAAAATTATCTAAGTCAAAAAATAACGGCAAAATAACTCGACAATCGCTTCCCATTTTTTTAAAAGAAAAACTATTATCATCAACTTACAACTTATACCGCATTTTATGTATGTTTTTTTACATGATACATGTATTTTTGGCTTTAATTATATTGTTTCCGTTCGAAAAAGATTTGGGTCTAGTTTCCTAATAATATTTCATTAATTGATTCGGCAGCCACTTTGTGGTTATATCTTTTAAATTTAAAAAAATCTTAATAACATCCAAAGATAGATTGAGAAGTCTACCATATATACGTGTAGAAGGGAATATGGAAGTCTGTGTATTTACGACCGATTTCAATTTCTATTTATTATACTATTTATATATATATTTGTTGACGAAGTATACAGACCGAAGTGTACTTGAAAAATAGGAATATTGTTTTACAATATTCCTATTTTTCACATCCTTTTACATCCTTTTTTTTATTCGTGTAATGTGGTTGTCAGTCAAACGAAAAAAAGTAGAAGAAATTTAACGAAAATTAAATTTAAATAAGGTATTCAAATGAGGAACATTCATATTTGTATATACACCTTTCTGAAATTTCAGTGATGTGGTTTCCAGTTATGGATTGAACTCTGAATGTTACAAAGTGCATAAAATAATCACTATCTACCAAAGGCAGGTCAAAAACCCAGACTTTTATATTCCCCCAATAAAAAATATTTCTAGATGTTGAAATGCATGTACCTACTCGTATAACTCCAAGGTTAAAAATATTAGGGAAAAAATGAAATTTTTTTATTGCATCGTGTTTAATTTCAGGAAGCGACAATCGAGTTTTGAATAAATGGTCCTTCGTTTTGAAACAATATATTTAACGGTCATTTTATTTTAAAATACTGGTGCTTGTTTGTTTGTTTGTTTGTTTAATTTTATATGTTTCAAACGTGTAGCTCCTGCGACCTACCATTACTATAACAATGAGCGGCTATTGATGGACAGCTTCCTTCCAGATGTGGACGGAGACGACACGGGGTCACTCGATGGAGAGCAGCCCAAGTTCCGGAGAAACAGGACGACATTCAGTCCCGACCAGCTCGAGGAGTTGGAGAAGGAGTTCGAGAAGAGTCACTATCCATGTGTATCGACAAGAGAGCGATTGGCTTCTAAGACTTCCTTATCGGAAGCGAGAGTTCAGGTGATTATACTTTGTTTTTTTAAAAATATGGAATTGTAATTTTTGGATTAAAAAATGTAAATTAGTGTCGAACGGACTTTTTTTTTATATTTGAGTAATTTTTGGTCTTTTAGTGACACAAACTTTATCTTTCATTAAATAAATTTAAATTGGGGTCATTTTTCACCCTGTTGAAAACCTCCTTTTTCGTGATTATTTGCATTAAAATAATTTTCTTACGTTCCGCTATTATTTAAAACAATTTTAGGTACCTGCAATGAAAAAAACTAAATATTGACACTGAATATAATTAACTCTATAGAAAAAAGTATCTCAAATCGTAATATTGTAGTTATCTTTTAGTAAATAAAATAATAAAAGCAAATTCAAAACAGGTTTAGGTATTAAAATCTATTTACTATGTTCTATATCTTTGTACTTCAGAGTTTTTCTGAGCTTTGTTTTGAGAAATACATTGATGGCCTAGTTCTATACCTAGCATTCATTTTTTGTGATGCTAAAATTATTATTAAAAAAGAAAAAAAAGTATTTAACAAAAAAAAACATCTCTTATAAAATTTTACAAAGTTGGAGGAACAAGGCCAACAATTATTTTTATTTGCAACAATTTATTTCTTTATCCTATTTATTTTATTTGAATTGTATTTTAGTGGCAAATTTATTGTGTTAATCTATTTTGATTACAATTGAATTCATTATGTAAATTATAAAAATTTCATACAATTTTGCTTATTAATTCAAATTACTAATTTTCCCACTAACACATTTTTTCCGTCGGTAAATTTCAAAGCCGAAACTTCTTTATCGTTAATAGATTTCTCGATCAATCACAAGCCATTACTTGTAAATTATAAGCAAGTAAAAATAACAATAAATGTCACTTCCAAATGAAAAATACAATTGTTGATTTCCTGAATATGTAGCTTTGTAAACCAAATGACAACCAAACTAATACTCGTATTGACTGACAGGTTTGGTTTTCCAACAGACGAGCCAAGTGGCGGCGTCACCAACGGATGAGTCTGCTGAAGCGGGGCGGGTCCTCCCCGCCCCCGCCCCCAAGGCCTTCCGCCCCTGGCTCGCCCCCGGCCGCCCCCGGGCCCCCTCGGATGGGCGGCGAGAACAGCGCCTTTAGGGCCCTCATCCCCGCCCACCTCCGCGAGCTGCAAGACCTCCACTCGTCGGACGAAGAGATCAACGTCAACGACGAATCCGACTGCGAGATGGAAGAAGAGAGGCTGCTCTTGGAACGGGCCGGAAGGATGAGGTATCCGTCCAGGACTCCCAGTCCCTTGGAGCCGAGAGAGAGAACTGCCGCTCCCTCGGTTCCGTCGGGCGACCACTGCCAACCTTTGCAACTGACGAAACACGATCGATGAAAAACATTAACGTGATAAATATTAACGAGACATTTCAAAACTAAACGAATTCATATTACAAACATTTATTTTCGTGATATTTATAACGAAATTTGTGCGTTAAAATTATGTTTGATCTTCAAGTTAAATGTGTAATTCTGATCAAAAGAGACAATGGCTTTTGAGTGTGATATAATATAAAGGTAAGATCTCTGAGTTTTTAAATGTGTAAATTTTAAAAATATTGATGTATTCATTCCAACCAAATAATTTTGTATGAAAAATTAATGACATGTGAAAAATAAAGGAATTGTAAATAAGCTGATGTTATGTTCAAATGTCATAGACCTACTATCAGTGGACGTACTATTTATGCATTATGCATGTGTTATGAAGAAATTCATGATATTTACTCATTTGTGAAAAAAAAAACAAGTCTGAATTTTCATTAAAAAATCATATTATGTTTGAATATAAAATGTATCTTTACATGTGGACTATTCCGATGGGAAAATAATGCGTTTACTATGTAGTGAAGATAAGTTTCCTTCTATTCAATAATAAACTCATTCTTTTCTATACCAAAACATGAATATCCTAACTACACCTTTTGAAATGCCAAAGCCTTTAGAAATAATCATCCAAAATAAAATTAAAGTTATCTACAGCATGGTTGATGCGTTTTATTTCCATTTTAATAGCACCCCATGTGTGCATTTTTTCAAGATGCGTTATGGACGTCTCAACAGTATCGTAATCTATTCTATGAAAATGGAGTATCAAAGCCTGGCACTTGAAGGTTTAAGACTTGTCATCAGCTGGTTTTGGTGATCACTTTATACACAATTCTGTCCATCATTTAAAATATTATGTTATGATAAGAAAACCTTTAAATGTAAAAAAAATACAAATACGAGTATGATAAATATATATTTTAAAAACTGAAAATCACCACACCTGTATGAGTTGATCCGTTTTAATTCACATTTAAATTCCTACTAAAATAATTATCGTCTCAAAAAAGGTAGGGGTACTTAATGTTATCCTATATGATGTAATTCGACAATTTGTAATTATTTGAAAATATAATAAATAAACATTTATTAGTGTATAATAAATATTGAAAGCTTTCATCCTGGTTTTGTCTTGATTAAATTGTATAAATTAGTTAATGTCTACATTAATCTATATTAAGTTAATTTTAAGTAAACTAAATTGTATAAATTTGAATGATAAGAGTGTTGAATGTAATTTATTTGCTAATGAGCACTGTGTAATATAACTCATGTATTCCAAATAACTATTACTAGAATGAAAATAAAATATATTAAAAGAGGTTGTGTTTTCTTATTGTGCTATATTGTTATTGTTTTGTCCGCCTCCGTAATGTAATGGTCAGCATGCTCGGCTACCGTTCTGGAGGTCCCGGGTTCGATTCCCAGGAGGGTTTAATAAATATAAGTGATTTTTTCACTCTAATATTTATTCAATATTACACTGGACTGGTACTTGAAGTGGAGGGCTGATCACCTTTCCTTCATGTGTAAAACGATCGAGAAAACACTGCGTTTATATGAAGCAGTGCCCTATGCACCATTGGGGTGCGGTAAGGGTTTTATTATTTTTAAATTGTTAAACTTATTCTGAAAAGTTACATATTTTATTTTTACAAAAGATATTATATATTATGTTTTTATTTATTTGTAAAAAAAAACATAAAAAGATTGGAACAGATTCATCAAATCACAATTAGCGAATTCCATAAAAATAACAGTGATTTATTATTTTTTTGTCAATCGATTCTAAACGCTTTATAGATTAATAGAGTATCAGTACATTCAACTTAGCTGCTTGCTCATCAAAAAAATAAAAATAAAACAATCATCATTTTTCAAGCAGCTACCCTTATCCGGACGCATTGGTGCACAAAACGCCTAAGGGATCTTTAGAATACCTACAACAATCTTAAAATTTAATAGTTTTGAAGTATAAAACTCACCAGATTCGATCAAAACGTGTTTCCTAATGTACGGTGAGTTGTCTCACTTATTCAGTTGTCAACAGTCTATATTAATAAATTACCAAGATTATTGTAAAAATCTTAGTTCCAATCATTTTTGTTGTTGTTAAAGTGGCTTTATTAATATTAAATTCAATGGCTAGGCTTTTGTATGTACAACACCTTCCATTGTTTTGACCGTTTAAAAAAAAGAAACGTCGTATTCCTTCTCTTTTAAATTCTCTACAAAATACTTTCCGCTCCATTTCTATTTTATCCTCTTTTACAATTCTCTATTTAGAATTGTAGTGATAAGGTAAAATCATGTCTTCTTTTACTACATATTTAAAATGAAAAATATACTTTCATGACAACTGTCATAGAAAAATCATCATAATATTAGTTTTTCATTAGAGAAATATAAAAATGAGTACCTTTTTATCGCTGAAAATAAAATATATATTACTGTGAAAATGATTTTTTAATAATTGTTTTTCTCGTTTTCTAACATACATGTAAATATTTTATAATTTGCCAACCATGCCGTCGGTAGTTATATATTGATTAATAAACTTACACGTATTTAAAAAACATGGACCATAAGGAACGAACGGTACCAGCTGAAAGCATTTGAAATATAATGCTTCGGAAAGATGCTATACTTTCCTTGGACTGCTAGATACATAAATATCTGCAAAGCATTTTATAGGAATAGCGAAAATAGTTTTATTTAATGATATTGAAATATTGAAAGAACTGGAATTTTAGAAGTAACAAGGATAGTTTAGGGTAGAGGGAACAGCGAGCTGGATGACAGTCACCTACAACCTGAACTTACCAAACAAATGAAAAGGGTCCTCGTTCAACGCTGCCTTCAACTTGGCTAAAGACTGAGGAGGGGATAGAGGTGTATTCAGTAGCGTGCGTTTCACGTAGGCAAATAAGCAAAGGCTACTCCATTAAAGTGGAAAAATATATGGATAAGAGTTACTACTATTCTATGTTAGAACAAGAAATGTAAGTTTAAGTAAAAATAATACAAGTTAACATATTCCTTATATTCAAGTAACAAAACAAGCATTTAATCGTTTGTCAAATTTTGTTTTGAATAATGAATACGCCATACTGCCAACTTCGATCAATAAGTCTGTGCGCGAGGCAAAGCGTATCATTTATGAATCGCGGTATCCCAGAAGACCACGATACTCAGCATACACGAAGAATAAGAAAAATAAAGTGTTAACATGAAAATGGTTTGGAATACATATATTTTACTCGTATATATTAAGAACAATATATTTACCTAGACAAATCTATTATGGTTTTTTTTAAAGAAGATTCGGACAACTATATATAAATATAAAAACCTATGTTTAAATTGATTACGATTAGTTTAAAATATTTTTAATTTTTACCGCTTAAAAAAGTTCCTTTTAAATTACGTAAATTGCATTTTAAATATTTTTGTTAACGATATTTTGTACAAAAAAAAAACTGGAAAAATAATCAAGATAAAAAATAACGTTTAACCATGTTATTCTACGTCAAAGAGTTATGTTTCCTGTCAAGAAATAACATTTAAATATCATATGATGAAAGAAAAATACAGATATTATCAAGAATTTGTAAGATATGTCTCAGTACATGTAATATTATTGCGCGATTAAATTCCATCACTTTTATTAGCCGAACCAATTATTTAAAACATTCCTACAATCGCCGAAATCAAATCACTTTATATAAGTAATAACATACTTACGCATATCTTACAAATCGTTCCGGATGTGGAGCATTATTAGCAATTAATTGTGGCACGGGGTTTTTAAGAGTATAATGATCGCCTTCCTCGCAATATTCCCTGTAGATTACACCTTCTGCATATTAATGATTTATTCCCGTTTAACAAAAACGCATCCGCGAAACGGATCCAAACAAAGGGTTGCATTTTGCGTTCGAGATTCCATCGATTAAGGATGTGTATTATGATACCAGCTGACACTTCTTTGATTTGTTCATTTTTTGTTCCGACTATTCACCTGTCGGCCACTCGACCGGCCGACACCTGGGCATAACAAGATGCCTATAATAATACGATATCAAATCGAGTAAAACGAAAGTGTTCTGTTGATTGAAATATTGGTAGGTATGTTCGATTATCGACAGAATCGGCGATATTTATACCCGTGTCCATTAATCCTTTTCATGTAACGAAAAATGGTAACGAAATAACGTATTCCTGGATCACACTCATTATGTCATAATTTTTCTCAATTTTTATTAAATTATATAATTACAATTTTTTTTAGAGTTATACGATATTTTGAGACCAGTATTAGTCGTGAATCGAAAGAAGTAAATAAACAGCAATATAAAAAAAATCCAAATATCAAACTGCTGTTGCTTGAACGGACAAAAGCATAGAGAAATGCAAAAATGTTGCTTTCTTTTATATATTTCATTTAACATATCGCTCACTCCTTTCAAGAACGTCATAAATAAAAAAAACTTGATTTTTCAGGAGAACATTTTAAAAGTTTGAAAATATAATATATTGTATTAAAAATATATATCAAGCCACCTATTGAACATTTTACTACGCAAAACATCTTTTTAGGTAAAACTTAAAGGTTTTTTCTCCATTTGATAAATATTTATAGTATCAAAAAAATAAATTAAACAATACCTTTTCTTCAAAATGCAAAAACAACACTTTCTGCCCGATAGCGGGTAAATATAAAGTTAAAAATATGTCGCTTTTGCTGGGATACAGTACATTTTCTGGGCATTCCGAAAACATGCACAACTGAAAATTGACGATTTTTGATTTATGACGTTCTTGAAAAGGAGTAAGCGATATCGTAATGAGTTTCGCATATAGCGATTTTAGTACAAGGGATACAGAGCAGCGGTAATTTACTGGAAAAATCATGGTGGGATAGTTTATATGGTAGAAAGAGCATCTGATGAAATAGCGACCTGTCATTGCCTTTTAGAAAATATACTTTGACACTTTGTAATTTTTACCACTCTATATCCATAATCAAGGATATTAGTTTAATTTTTAAAACTTATATAGTTATGACTTATTTAACTTAATATAACTTATACCATAATTATTATCAAAATAGATTTATATTATCCACTGACACTTCGTGATGGAATTGCATTTTAATATATTATTAGATTAAAACCAATATTTTTAGCTTTTCCATTTTATTTTTATTTGACCAGCGACCGGGTTTTGTCGTTACCGACATCATCAGACTGGTGGGAGGCTATACAAATTGTTATATTATATATAAAACTCCGGCCTTGTTATCAACTCCTGCCTTATTTTATATATAACATAACAATTTGTATAGCCTCCCACCAGTCTGATGATGTCGGTAACGACGAAACCCGGTCGCTGGTCAAATAAAAATAAAGTGGAAAAGCTAAAAATATTAGTTTTAATCTAATAATATATTATCAAAAATCAATTTTACAGTCCAATATGAACTATTGGACATATGTATGTATGTCTTCAATTTTGTAAAGATTAATAGTTAAACGAAAATCCGTAGAAAAATGTAATAATAAAGATACTCTTTTTTTCTCTCCTCATTAATATTTAATAAACATTAGGAAAATCACTTTTATTAAATTGAGCCCGATACCTCCAGCAAGAAAACCAGACGTTTTAACCCCTACAATATTAGAACAAATATATTACTGAGTATAACCATTTAACATGTATGCTAATATACTGAAAATTGTCTAAGGTACTGACAAAATGATCACATTATTTTTAATTACATAAATTATGGTTTTGATAACAGTATTAATATAAATAACTTATTGAACAGAATATGAACGCTGATGGGCTTATTGCTAAGAAGCAATATCTTTCAGCCAACCAAAAACAATATAATGAAACTGGTAAATGTTTGAACATTATGTATATTATATTGTGCTTGCACATAAGTAAAAACCGAAAGAAATACATTTAATTGCTGTATGAATGAACAAATAATTGCAACAAAACATATTCATGAAACTGTAAATTGATGAAAACAAAAAGGTCAATAAAGTAGGTAAGGCGTTGAGGGGGAGAGAAAGGGTCTTAGTAAAAGTAATCACATTTTTGTCAACTTCTAGTATAGAATTAGTAAACATACAAAGAAGAAATCTTTGTGAAAAGCGATAGTCATTTTTTTTATTTATATATTTTTTAAAGTTATATAACATGGGAAAAATTGATACACTATAAAAAGTGACAACCTAAACTTGAGAATTATGTTGAATCTAAGGCTTTCGTTTGTTGTATTAAAAATAAGTCATTGAAGACCATTCAGGAATATGTCCAATACTCAATTAAATACATACAAAAAACGTCCTATTTTTTAATGATATAATCTTCATTGTCCACACCAACATACTATGAAGGCCAACAACTGAATCTACTGATTCATAAAGGATTTTACTTAAACACTTTGTAAGAAATGCAAGATAATCGCGCTTAAATAAATGACTCCAAACGGAAGTGCGCTGTCGATAACATTACCATATTTTTTAACTTCGTTACAGTTCGGAACATTCCGAATGCATACCGACGAAATATTTGCACGTATGTCATCAATCATAAGTTATTTAACGATCTTAATTCCTTCCGTTTTCAACTGATTTAGTCAAATTTAAACTGTCTTCTGCGATTGTTCAAATAATTATATGGTACCTACCATAGCATCTGCAGCAAATAAAGTTTCAGCACACCGTGGCGTCAAAATTGTATATTTCGACGATACGGCGCGCCGCGGCGTGTTAAAACTCCTCTCAAAATATAGGCTTTTGAGATATTCCGCTCTTTAAATTACTGTATTTTTTATCCGAAAAGAAAGTGTAAGCCATTTGAGCGATATTAAAATTTGATGTGTGGGTGTGTTATTAATTGTTTAAACTTAATTCCACTTATAACTATTATTCGCGCACAGTGGTGCAAGGGGCACTGCATCGTATAGAAGCAGTTTTATAGTTAAACGAATGAAGGAAAGATGATTAACCCCGTTTCAGGTAATAGTTCATAGTAATATTGAATAAACAAACCTTCATGTGAAAAATAAAGTTTTTTTCACCCCTCTGAGAATCGAACCCGAGACATCTAGCACTGTAATTAAACGTACTGACTACTACACAACGGATGCGTACAATGCTTTTTATTTTATGACGAAGACCTCGAGAGGCAATCACTTTAAGTTTTAACACATATTTCAATATTTTAAACAAATCGTTTAGCCGTATGAACAAAGTTCTCTTATTTTTTATTTATTTATCATTGCAGAATTTGAATTGTTATACATTCAATGATTTAAAAAAAAAATTAAGTATCGTCATTCAAACTGTAGTAAATTGTAATTGCTTTAGTAGAATATAAGGAAACAATGCGATACATATGTACCATAAAAAGCAGTAATAACATTCTTGCGTATCGTCCAGGTGACAATCTATTTTCTGAACGTATCCTTTATTACATTGCAACAAAGGAATCATGTTTCAATTTGTAGGTAGGCAGATATCTAATTTTTATGCTAATGCCTTCCTTACACTCGAACCGGAAACCGAGCAAACACCGCGTCACTTCCGTTCTTCAGTACGGCGGATATACTTGTTGGCCGAGTCGTTTGTTTCGTGACGACACACTTCTGCTCACTTCCTTCGGGGAAATTGATGATTGTTTCTGGAACAAAACATTTAATCTACAAGCTGAATTCCCTTGATGACAATTCAGAATTAATAATTCTGAGTGCATTTTAAGGGATGCAAAATTTATGAGACTGATTTTGTTTTGCGATAACAGGACTAAATATGCAGAAATGTTTTGAAATGTATTTGTATTTTAAAAACTTATTTTAGTATGATATATCCATGAGAATGTACCTACATGAAGGAATCATACAAAAAAACTTTGTAATTAAAATGTAACTTTGTTTTGATATCACTATAAATCACTTTAAATTTATCGTGATTTTAAAACAAAGTTACATATAAATCTGGATTATCTCCTGTAATTGGAGATAATCCAGATTTTGTGAACAAGTATTTAGACACACTCAAAATGTTGTAAGTTACATATTAATTATAAAATGTAAAATCACAAAGTTAGTGCTTTGAATATAAATTATAAAAATGCGTTACATTATTTTTGACATTTCAACATATATGAAAAAGAATATGGACGTCTGGGCATTCACTGGGCTTACGACTATCATAGGCTGGTTTGAGTGATCATTTTACACACGCGTAACATTCATCAATTCTACCCATGATTGATAAGCACACTACTTGAATTCTCGAAACTTCTAAGTTTCAAGTTCACTAGAGATATCTATGGTGAGATAAGGAAAGTTTTTGTTAAGTAGAGACTCCTTCATTTGTATGTGAGGTCCATACTTATTCACGAATCTGGATTATCTCCAATAAGGAGTTTGTTTTTAACGTTATTTTTGACATTCGTGAAATTGAATTGAAATAGTAACAGCATATTTGATACTGTATATTCTCACTGCGTATAATAAATATCGGTTATGAATTATGAAGAACGCAAAATTTACTTATTAAAAAAATACAATATCACGTATTGAGGTAATTATTGCAAAGCTTTTTTATTGTGAATTTAATATGTTAAGGATTCGTTATCTCGGTTTTCATCTCTTTAAACTTTCAATCACGGTACGTTTTCAATCCTAACAAGTTAAATTTATACCAGAGGAAGATATATCCTGTCATTGACAAGAAATTATGGCGACTAGTTTTCCATTACGAAGGTTCCAGAATAAACAAACCTTTTGAACAAATAATGGTGAATATATGTTTTACGCATTTAAGTTTTTTCACATTTTGCCGGTTATTGTTTTTTCGTTACATATTTTTTCTTCATATACATATTTAAAAGCGAAATAATATTTCCCCCAAAATAAAATTTAATTTCAAATTAAAACATCATGAAATTTTGGATTCTATGGGTAGGTGACGCATATGGTTTTCCTTACGAGTGAAGTGTTTTTCTTCATAACAATATTATTTTTGTTTTTATTCATAAAGATTATGTTGACAATAATGTTTATTTAAAAAAAAGTCATCCATGAAATATGAGTTCAAGTAATTAATATAACTGAAAAAATATAATGATTAATAGCTATTACATAAATAAATCATGAATTGTGTCTTGGTTTTTAATGATGTGATCAAATTCACTTTTTTCTTTTCTTTTTTTACACACAGTCACATTGTAAAATCTTAATTTAAGTCTTTAGCAATGATCACATTTGGGTATTTTGCGAAAAGCCATTGAGATCGATTTTATATGGAAGGTATCATTTTAACTAAGTTTTATAGACAAATTTAACGTTAATTCTATTTAGACCGAAGATTAATATTTAGTGATCACCTTGTCTTCATGTCAGTAATGATCAAGATAACACCGGGCCAATACGATGCAGTGTCATATACACTTTTAGGTGCGGATAAGGCTTAGAAGAAGAAGAACACATATTACAACATCCGAAAGTTGGTGATACCTGTCTCAGCAGACCTTTTCTTGACAGTAAGGTCTCAGGAAGTAGTCCGTTGGGCGCCGCTGTAGCCTTTCGGTACTACTATTGACAATTTTAATAGATATCACTGGTTCAAGTCCTTATCTTCCATCTCCAAGAAGGAACATACATACCTGATCCTAACACACACAATTAACTTATCCTTTCCTTTGCACCAGGCCGACATAGTTATGTGTTGATTTCATTGACAAATTTTGAGGCACAACATTTTTTTTCATCTGAAGAAATCTGATAAATGTTATCTTAAGATACCGATTAAGTGACAACAAAAGAGCATTTTAATAATATATTCTCAACAGTTTACTGTGAGAAAAGATATTTTAAAAATACGTTTTAAAAAACCTTTGATAAAATAAAATGTACATTTTTTCATAGTTCGCGAAAGTACCTTCAGTCAATAGATGTTCAAATAATTAATATATTTTAAAAGTGTGTATAATTTAGAATTAATACATAATTATTCTCAAATATAACTAACAACAACAAAATAACCTCGAAATTTCTTACGTGTATCTTATTCAATAACATCGGAATATGTAAATAAAAAAAAACGATTTTTTTTTTAAATAAATGTTTTGTAAAATAGAAATTTTTCAGCTATGTATATTTTGAGTAATAATACTATATTTAAACAAAAGCGCTTTTAGTAAAAAAAAACAGTTATTTTTTTGGTAAAGACATTATTGAGAATAAATTTTTGATAGGGAATAATATATTTTATTAATAAAACACACTATAAGGTTCAAAGAAACAAAATATCAATCAGATTTCAAATCAATATTTAAAAAAAATATGCAAAAGACGTAATCACTTTAAAAATATATTTGACTTCTGTTTTATTTATCCAATCAGTATAAATAACTGAAGAAAGCGTGTATTAGAAAAACAATAAAAATCTTCCAGTAAATTATTATATTTTACGAGTTAGTCGTGAGGCAGTAAAACAAAATACAGTAAACTCGTTCAATCGAAGCCTTCCGATGACATTAAACCATGTGTTTTAATTTACAACTTACTGCGTATTATCTTATTTAATAGATTAAAACACCGAAACATCTCACTCATGTAAAGGTCGAAGCATATCATTGACAAATTGCTAGAATCAATACGGCTTACATCCGCTTTACGCCCTCCAGACCATTTCCTTGAGTAAGAATAATAAACATGCATGTAAAAATGTATGAACAATCTTTGAAAGAAGAAATCTGGTGGTTTATAGATTTGTACATTTTAGCGCGGAACCTGTGTTTAAATAAAAAAGATCGCATTAAATGAAAGGATCTTATAAAACGCAATTTAGGAACACTTAGGATAAAAGGTGAAAATAGGGAATAGTTGAAAAAAAACTTTAATGGAAAGGTAAAAAGTTATCTTGAGTACACGTAAATATGTAATATATTTGTTTATATTTTTTTATGAAGTGGAATTTTACTTGTAAGTAGTTTGAGCGTTTGCGGGCTGGCTTTGTATGCTCGGTTTCCATGTCCCGTCCTCCTTACGCCCTTGTCCTCGGAGCAGATAAAGTTGTCTCCTGGACTCCATGACGCAATAACAATAAATAACGCTTCAGCTCTGATGGGTTCCCGATATGTTCAGTGTTCAGCGGCCGCAGCCTCTCGACCAGGTCCCTTCCTACGCTGTCATCTCCTGGATGGCGATTGTAGGTACGTGCATTTAATAGACCGAAAGTCGACCGTGATCATGACCGAAGAATTTATGATTCAAAGCTTTATAATCTTGCTTTACATCGTTAAAAACCTTAATTACCACCACCACACGACCGCGCCTGCTCAGGGGTTTTATTGAAATACCGTTTTATAGGGCGTGATTTTCACTCCAACTAACACGATATCTATGACTTCCTTTCCTATATTATAAATAAATAAATATTAAATTCACACGTAACATTTTCCGATGCAATTTAGATTTCCCTTGGCCATGACAGGCACACCTTTTTTTACACACAAGATTTTGTCTCTTTATTATTCGTTCCATAGAAAACGGAAATGATTTTTATGACAAAACGAAAATCAGTAAAAAATCACTCACTATCCCATGCAATTTAAAGCGTATACTTATGCAAAAGCTTTTACAAGAGCGTGGGTGTTTGATATTTTAAGAGAGTAAAACGGTATTTTTCATGTTATAAATTAGATCAAGAATCTGGAGATGGGAAATAAGAAACGTTAAAAATAATATTAGTTTTCAGTAACAAAAACCAACTATCAAAGTATTATTTCTTGAACGAACGAAAACAGAGAATGAAGAGATAGTTGGACATTTCATTAAACATAACGAAACGAGCAGCGTTTGTAACAATTTGAGCACATGTAATATTAATTTACTAAAATGATAATAATTTTCATTTTATTAGGGCTGGATACAGTAAGTGATCTAATATAAATTTTATCAATGGTAAATTTATTAACAGGATTTCTGCATATGGTACGAAACTGTTATTTTCGAACTTCATAGTCGATTTATTTAATTTGTCGTTTGTACGGCTTTCCTCATCAAACTAGAAATATCCATAGTTATATAAATCCATTAGATCAAAAACATTTTTGTAACAGCAACACTGACAGATTTCACAAAATATGTAAATTTTATTTCTAAAGCATTTCCGTTTAAAATTAAAGCACCGAAAAAGAAGCAGTAGATTTTTTGAGATATATACGAAATCGTATTAAAAATATATCGACTACGTGTAATTCGCCGTTTTAAACTTAAAAAATGTGCCTCTCACTCGTATTGTTTTTATTGATTTATAACGATGATTTTGAAATTTCCTTTGTATACGTAATCTTTTAAGGTTTAAAACAATACGTTTATCGACTGAGGCCCAGGTCTTTAAATGGTATTTTTTGTCTGTTTTTTTTTTCATCACCTTATTAAGACGTTCTCCAGTGCTAAGAGTGTTTCCAAAGCAATCTACTCATTATTAAGAGCAAAAATACGATTACTCTTTGCTATCAGAACTGTTCAGCATCTGGTTTGTCTAGTCGGGGGACATTAGGAAGAGTGATAGTCCGGAATGATTAACTCGAGATGACCTCATGAGGCGTGGAAATTAGCACCACTATGTTCTCGTCTCTCATATCATTACGTCAATTAAAATAAATGTGCGTGCATGACAATTAAAGTGATAAGCTAATCATTAGTAATTTGATTTCTATGACATTTTGTATAAATTATCTCAACATTAGGGCGGAACGTATACATTCTTAATTTTATTTTTCATTTAAAAAAATTATGGCTTAAAGTTATACCTCACATAAATCATTACCTTTTCTTATATCCATATTTATAGATTTATTATTTTTGTGCTGTTAAAATTTAAAAAATCTTAAACCTTGGAAACATTCTAACATAACCCTGTTTAGATAAAAGCTAAAACTTTATATATATGTTAATTAAGGTAAATTTAAGAACAAATCCGAATCTTAGTTTTGTTAGTATATGATCATTTACTGACACATTAGTCTACCGGTTTCAAGACGCATCCGCCTCTTCATCAGGTCAATCAATATACTAGCAATTAAAATCAACACTAAAATATTTATTGTAACTGCAGACAGTTTGTAGAATTCCATATTGAATTGTTGGATAATATATCCAAAATAATACAAGGTTTTTGTTGGATTGAATTCTACATTTATTTATGTACATCTTAATACGTGACGCGTTTCGTCTTCTTAGGACATTATCAAACACTGATAATGTCCTAAGTCGTGTGTGATAACTGTGTTTGATGATGTCCTTAGAAGACGAAACGCGTCACGTATTAAGATATACATAAATAAATGTAGAATTCAATCCAACAAAAACCTTGTTTTATTTTGGATATATTACCCAACAACACTAATATACTCCTTTCATCTAATTTTATATTTCAGTCGTGAGTAAAGAGTATATGGTTAAAATAAAAAAAATATATGACAGTAATTTTATTTTTAGGTTTATGCTTTAAAATTTCCCAAATAATCCGATCCATCCTAATAATACTAAAACAGTATTAGAGGAATTAATGATAATGACTTAGAAAACGTCATGGATACATGAGTGAATAAAAAATAGACTAATGTAACGTATTACAGATACGCGTATAATAGTTCCAAAAGACCGCTACCGACTTAGCAATATCGGCTTCATAATTACCCGATATATTGTAGTAAGTGGTTACAATCATCAAGTTGAACCAAAAGGTACGAATAATATTTTATTTATAATCTACATTTAACATATTGTTACATTCATACATTGCAAAAACCCAACAGTGAAATACTCTTTTGGGGAGGATTGTTCTAAATATGGAAACGTGCAGTGGTAATGGTACTAAACAAATAGGTTTATGCAATACGAAATATATGTCTATCATAAATAGCTCTCAATCTATTTCAGAAGTCATTCACACCACTTGTCAAATTTCTGTACGGCCTTGTGGTTTGTTAGTGCCCAGGCCTACATTTGTTTTTTTTTATTTGTTCGGGAATTGTACAGCTTTACATTTAAAAAAGTATATAATTAACAAAAGTTACATTAACAATAATAAACATTACATTACATTAAAAAAATAGTTACATTAATAAAAATAAAGCCAATTAAACAATTTCACATTTATGTCATAATAACTATTAAAAACATTAAGAGATAAGAAAAAGGTATGGTATAAAAAAATATAAAAAAAAATAAATAAAAAAAAATAAAATTATATAAATATTGCTAGTTCCTTGATATTTGCAGCGTTTAGTGGTAGTAAGAACACACTTGAAAGCGTTGTAAATTTTATCGATTTAGGTTAATAAACTGGTAAATTTCACAACTGAACTTCTCGAATTGCGAAAGCTGTGGGCTTCTAACACGCCTAAATATGAGGGCCGATGTCAGGTGGCACCCCATTCAGTCAATTTTATAATCTACAGACCCACCAACCCATGTCTCTTATACTTATCGTATACGAATCATATAAAATGAATTCTTTTTCGGCATGTATGGCATAAAGAACATCCTCTAATAATTGTTTACTTTGCATTTTAAAAATATATTGTGGTTACTTCATTTTGTCTATAGAACTATAATATAAATTAAGGGAATCCATCATTTAACATATTCCTTTTTTGAAGACCTTCTCAATTAAATTATATATGTGGTCGTATAAAGCTGTAAAGAAAATGATATGCAATTTCAATATACGAGACAATTTATTTCATTACCATTACATAACGTTTTGAGTTGAGAGCTTTGAAAGAGGAAATTGCGAATGTTTGACAAATAAAGCTGCAACAACTAAACGTACTTGGCTCACTGCAATATTCTACGATATTTATCTTGAGAAAGAACAGCAGGATGTTGCGAGTAGTTATTAAATAGTATTGATTTTATCTTTATGTGTTAGCGTTGTTCATAATATTGATATTGAAGAGCGCAGCGTTACCACGTTTTGTCTAATTTGGTAACCCCAGTGTTTTTCGAACACATTGGTAACGAGGAACAAGGCTTGCAGCTGGATTTCTACTGATGCGCCTATATATCTCAGTGGGATACTTTCCGATCCTAACAACTGAGGTCAGTTTATCAATAAGACGTAATCACTCAAACCTTAGTATTATATCATCTACAATTTATTTACTGTTTTTATTTCATGAAAAAAAAGTAATAATATACTTAAGCGAGACTTATTCGTGTGAAACAATATCTTTCAAAAAATTGAAAAAAGAATTGTAAAGAACTTAAGGGTTTGTACTCAAAACTCCTAGAAGTTAGTCGAAAAATGGTTGTTGTAAATTTTAAGATATGTTGTGAATATGTTATGAATCAAGTAATTCAGCAAGTTCTTAGGTCCACGTGAGGTTAGTTTAGCAGAAGACAACTATCCTTACTTCGCAACATCTGTACACAAGACATCCATTAAGACCATTAGGTTTCTATAAATTGTGATCAGGTGTCAGTAGACAAAAAAATTTCCTTGTAATATTAAAAATAATTCGTAGTATTAAACCTAGCTCTCAAATACTCGAACTGCCTGGGTTATTGTCTTATCCGTAGGCGTGATATATTTTAAATCATTTTTGTCAAAAAGGAAAAATTAATATCAGCACCTACCTACTGGAATAGCCTCGTCTAAAGAGACCGGATTAAAGTTGAAGTCCAGGAACTCCATTGGATAACGTGGGACAAGTATAACTCCAGCATGGTGAACGTCAATGTGCGAGAAGCAGGATAATGCATTGAAAGAATTTACCCAGGGGCAGAATGTGTCGGGGTGTGGTCCCGTGGTTAGTGTCGCGGACGCTTAAGTCAGAGTTTCTCGGTTCGAACCCACTCTACCACAATTTGATACCTATTTCTAATAATGAGCCGCCTAGGCTCACAGAAATAGTATGAAATTGAAATATTTGTGTAAATAATAAAAAACACAAATATAATATTTCGCTTTATTAAAAAGGATATTGAAATATTATTTGATTATTTTATTTCTAGATCTTAATAGATAATCTAGATTTCTAGAAGAATGCTAGATTATACAAGTACTTGCGCCTTAGGACAGAAACGGAAGTTCTACCAATTTACTCGTAAAAACCTTGCAAAATATAATTGAATTTCTGTAAATGAAAAAAACAGTTTAAATCGATTATCTTACAATTGTAGATTTTATTGTATTTTCGTTTCCGTTATTTGCAGTAAGACGGTGATTAATTAAACGTACAATCTAGCGGTAAGATCGATTTGTAATTTAATGGTATTAGATAATAATTAAAAAGACATAATAAAAAAAAACTTGTACAAACATTAAAATATGAAATTATTTCATTTGCGTCTTTTGAGGCCCTCTTTGCATTAATTTCTTTAGTTATTAATGATTGCAATCATTTTGCTGGTTTCACTACTTTGACAAGTTTTTATATAGCTTATCACATACTTTTTTTTAAAGGGCACTAAGGAGGAAATGTATTTTTATTTAGAAGGGTAGAAAAATAATTATCCAGCCGGAAGCGAAAAACTATCCCTTACCAATAACGTAGCGCCGTTGTGGTAATTAGGCCAATCACCCAATTGGAGACGTCTGATTCTCACCTCTCGCGATACCTCTATCGCGTGGGTAATATATGCCGTGTCTCCGATTAGTCCAAAGTAGTCCGTGGGCAGGCAGTAGGTACGTGCATATGTGCGTGATCAGGTACTCCGAATGTTTGGAAGCTCCACCGACTCGGTGACTGCTGTTGACCCTAAACAACGAGTTATTGCTGATTCTGGTGACTGCAGTTGATCGTTGACCAATTTAGCGGTTTTCGATTATTTTTGGTCATAATAATGAAGTTTTCTTGATGAAGCAACTTACCATAACGGTAAATGCATTTAAAATTTAAAGCTTGTTTCTCTCTTTTATAAAACGACATGCTATCATTCCATTCTAGGCAAACATATAACCTTAATCAATTCAATTATGTAAATGACTCACTATTTTACATAAAAATTGCATATAATCATGCATAGCATAAAGTCATACATATATTATTTCAGTTTAATTTATTTCTCTATAACCTTAGACTTATGGATATGACTTAAAATAGCTCAAAGCATAACTTCTTCATAGAAAAGTAAGTAGAAAAAGTAGATAAACAGCAATGCTTAGATATCTAATATAAACTATTCTAATGATGTCATTCTGAGTAATAAAGTATGACAATCACCAGCGAATCCAAGCCCATTCCCTCATGTCGTGAACCATGATTTTTTACTATTTCTCTACTTCCCCTATTATTATTTCCTGGAGAAGTTGGTACCGGTCATATCGCATGATATGTCCCAGAAACTCGATTTTCCTTCGCTTGATTGAGGTCAGTATTGTCGTGTGTTCCTAACTCTATCTAGTACCTACATTACCTTTTCAGTCCGTCTGAGAAATATGCGACATCCTGTAATACAGTCACATTTTCACAGGCTCTATTTTTATTTTTCATCTTTTTTTATATTTTCACCTAAGACTCGGTACCTTTATTCCATATGAATATTTATATTGCACAACATTGGTATCATTTTATGATCGATATGACTAGCAATTTGGATATGTTTCCGTATTTCTTTCCCACGTGGCTACATACATATATGTAGTCCTCTACTTCTTCTGGTACTTTCCCATTTATTGTTAACTTCATAGGATGGTCTTATCTGTTTTTAACAACCATGAATTAGGTTTTAAGATATTCACATTTAGTCCCTAGTCAAAAGTTGTTGGTGGTTAAAAATTTAAATTCCGGTGAGGCTATCAGTACTTTGTCATCGGTGTATCTTGTAACATTTATATTTTTAGATTATTCATTAATTATAAAGCATTCCTTTTCATAAAGCGCTTCCTCGATTATGAATTTTGAAGATAAATTAAAGAGTGGTAACAGAACTACAATATTGTCATCGATTTTAATGCTGGCAAAAAACGCTTTCATGAAAAGGCTGTAGGTATATTGAAAAAGTAATACAAAATTACAATTTAGATACTAAAACGAGTTTTATGCTATCATTTTGTTTATTATTAAGTGCTACGTAGGCTTAAGATCATAATGATATCTGATGATTACATCAAAATATTCCATTTTATTAGCAAACCAAATACACCAAATATGCATTGATATTCATATTTTATTGTTATTGGCGACCCACACACGCTCTTAAGGAAGCTTTCTGTTAGGATAAGCAATACCTACTCTCCGTATCACAAATGCTCCAGAATATATTCAATCCGGCTGCATCACAATAATACCCACGCCTCGCCTCGAGTAAGTATAATATTTTATATTATTGCATTATCATTTACGGATTTAAAATATGAACAACTTTATTACTTGGCAGCCATTCGGGAGACTGTTCCTGCAGGAGTTATCATTTACGATGACCATACTTAGATAGATTTGAAATAAAGAAAATAGGTAAGATTTTTTTTAAATAAATAGATCCTACTATCGATTGATTGTGTCCGGATATTAGGTCAAAGGACATTCACCCGATCAGACATTTGATCGAATGATACCTTTATTCCTTTAAATTTATTATTTAAGGCCTTTTTTTCGTTATATTTGTATTCAACTTTGTAACTGTTAGTTTTGAAACGTCTGTGGGTGAAATTTCGGTTCGGCGAAATGTCTGTAAATCAAATATCTGCGAGCCTTACAAAATGATGAAATAAAATCAATAAATTTATATCAAAAATACAAATTCAATTTTGACAATTCGTGATAATTATAATTTTCACTTGCTGTGATACTTAAATGTCGTATATTTATGATCTTTTACAGAATACGCTTTTTTTATTCTAAATTTAAAGAGAAATTACACTTCAAAGTTTTTTCTAGCCGTGTTTTTAAATGAATATGAACAGTTTTAACAAAACAAGATTTTAATACTTCTCTGATATATACTATACGTTTTTATCGATTAAATTGCATTTTTTTTTACAATCACGAAAAATAATGACATGCGTTTTTGGTTAACCCCAGGATCAACATGCAATTTAACGTTATAATTGTGTAAGTAGTGCTGTGGTAGTGACGTGTAGTGTTATTTGCATGATTGTGTAGTGATTATCCTGACGAAGAGACGGGAACGTCTCAAAACCCGGAGACTAAAATCTCAGTGAGTGGTTATTTTCAATTATTACTCACATTTTGGATTTGTTCAGTAAAAGCAGTCTATTTATTTATTGATTTGGCGTTTAATTTGTAGAACTGCATTTTAATTTATGTATTAATTTTAAATCAAACACTGATTTTTTGAGTCTACTAAGTTGTATTTAATTAACAAAAACAAATAAAAAATTATATTGTGACAATTGTTTCGCCTTATTAGGGCATTATCAAACGAATGTCCAATTGTCACAATATAATTTTTTATGTGTTTTTGTTAGTAAAATACAACTTAGTAGACTCAAAAAATCTGTTTGATTTAAAATTAATACAAAAAAAAATAATAAGCAATCTACACTGCTAAAAAAACTTTTTTGGTACATTTTTCACAAATTAAATTATTTTTACATAATAAAATATTAGAGGAAGACGTTTTTGGAATCCACGAGACACTTTATTAGATCCTGACTGGATCAAATGTTATAAGGTTTATTATATATATTTTTTAAATAAATATATATGTGGACATCCCTGATTTCATTATAAAGAGTGTCTCCACACGCGGCGATTAGGAGCAGCTTAGTCCCAATAAACCGCATAATGAAACAGCGTGGTCACACCTCCGGACTCAATAATCGTCTCGGCTTCATAATGGTGGACATACGTTGTGTGCTATGGGGCACTGAACAAGTTAGACACATTTTATATGCATATTACTTTTATCTAACTCCGCGATAAGATATTTTCCTTTAACATTCTGGTTGCTTTTGAAACACAGTAAGTATATCTATTTATTAGAAATACGAAAGTGAAAAAAATAGTTAATCTATCAGACTTATACCATAAACCTATTATTGTTATACCATAAACCTATTATTGTTTATAGTATAAGGCCAATAGATGACGACATTTTTTTTTACAAATATATAGCTCATAAAACAACCTATGTAGTTTGTCCAATACTGTTAATTCCACTGGTTTTGAAGCAATCAGCTTCTTTCTCAATACTTAATTAGTATTGAGAAAGAAACTATGTGCTTCGAAACCGGTCGATATAAAAATAATGCTATATTATATATATATATATATATATATATATATATATATATATATATATATATATATATATATATATATATATATATATATATATATATATATATTTATATATATATTTTATTATACCATATCCGCTCTTTAGTTGGAGCATATGGAGTCCACAAACTGTCTCCAGGCTTTTCTATCGGCTGCCAGCTCCCTTGCATCCTCCCAAGTCAGATCCGCGTCCGACGAGAACTGCCGACGAATTGTCAGCAGTGGTCGTCCTGGGCGGCGCGAACCTGATGCCTTGTAAAAGATATATATATATATATATATATATATATATATATATATATATATATATATATATATATATATATATATATATATATATATATATATATATATATATATATATATATATATATATATATATATATATATATATATATATATATATATATATATATATATATATATATATATATATATATATATATATATATATATATATATATATATATATATATATATATATATATATATATATATATATATATATATATATATATATATATATATATATATATATATATATATATATATATATATATATATATATATATATATATATATATATATATATATATATATATATATATATATATATATATATATATATATATATATATATATATATATATATATATATATATATATATATATATATATAAACATAAATTCTGGTAAAAATAATACATGTATTGAAATAAAATTTAAAATGTTTATACATATGTTCAATATCGATCCAAATGTACATGTACGAGTACACCAAGAGCAGTAGTCATGTCTGCTTTTTTCCTTTTTCCACCTACTATTCCTCCTCCATTTTCTATCCCACATGGCAGTTAAGTATTTTACCGTCAACACCTTCACTTACGTCATCCGTATCCAATTAAATCCATCCATCCGCCCTTAGGTCTAGAGCGCAAGACTGATCATTTCGCTTGGATATGAATAATGATGTCTTGGTATGATTCGGTGGGCTTTGCATCATCTGGGTGCGAAAAGGATCATCAAAACTGGGTACATTAGATTATTGATATTGCTTTACTTAATGTTATTCTTGTTACTATCTTTACCTTCCTGAGCGCACTGGTTGGCACATTCAACTACCATACATAAGATATCGAGTTCCGTTTTGAGTGGGGTCAGAATTATTCACAGAAAGTGTGAATAATTCGATTCATCTTTCAAAGTAATAAAAGACTGATTTCCTTCAATTCTAATAATTTACAATCAAGATTAATCTCTTTTAGAGAAATGTCTTATGCACAACGAGTGGCGGATAAGGAACAAAGGAGATGATTATAGAAAATAATTTGATAAAAAGGATTCATGAAATGCCTGAGAAAATGTGACTGCAAATTCCATGTACACTTCACGATGCGTGGAAGGAACCAGTTTTTTTTAAGCGCCTACTTAAGGTGCAAAGTATTTTGTTTTATTTTTAAAACATGTCTCCTAATACTGTTTTATTTTTAAAAAGTCGAGGCATTCTTTGGGATGTTTCACAGAACGTATCCGGAAACATACGTACATATGTATCTTACTTATTGATCTTGAGAAGATTTGATTATTCTAATATTTTGAACATTTGTACATAAAATGCCATTCCACGTTTTACGTAAAACATTTTTTTTTTAAATTTCTTTTTCTTAATGACGTCCGTTGTTTTTTAAACGAATTTTAAATTTACAACATTTTGAGTGTGTCCAAATACTTGTTCACAAATCTGGATTATCTCCAATTATAGGAGTTATTTTTTCTATTATTTTTTGACATCTCATCAAAGATGAAGAAGAATATGGAAGTCTGGGCATTTGCGGTCAGCCCCATAAATGCCCAGACTTCCATATTTTTCTTCATCTTTGATGAGATGTCAAAAAATAAAATATGAATTTTAAATAACAGTACATACTTGTAATAATGTAATCTTCGGTCCAGATTGAGAGGTGACCGGTAAACAGTTAACAGCCTGCCACTATTATAAAATAATAATATTATCGGATAGCCGCTATAAATATGGCGTTTTATTTTACGATTGTTACAAACGAGAGCCAGACCTTAACAGTTATTGACGGTAAAACTCGCGCATTACCGAGTCGCCACAAATTACCGAGGAACGATATTACGAGTATTACCGGACCCGACTCCGCCATTCCCTCACATTTCCATCTGCACAAAACCAGACGTTTTATATTTATTGAATTAGTGCACTTTGGTGGGGCAGTTATAGGCTTATGTTATTATCAAAGTCAGGCGAAGGATGAACCATTTATTCCTTATTATTTTAAATAACGATTTTCATTAATGATTTGAAATATTATTTTTTGACATCTCATCAAGGATGAGGAAGAATTTGGAAGTCTGGGCATATACGTACAATAATATGAAAATAATAATAATAATATAATGAAAATAACTCCTGTAATTGGAGATAATCCAGATTTGTGATCACAACCAAAATGTTGCAATGATTTGAAATATTTCTTATAATAACGTTATTTTACATTTTCTTCCTCTAATAAAAAGCGTAGTACATATTATCGATTTCAAATAAGCATTATTGTTTGTATAATAGATGCTAAAAATATTTCATTACTGAAGAATATGAAATTTATCATTGTATAGTTTTGCCCGTATTTGTGCGTGATTTGGTATTAAGTATGAATATAAATTAAAATTTCTTGAATATTGAGTTTACGCTTTTTAAGTTTTTAATATTTTTCCTCTTTTGTTAGCTCTTGTAAAAGTGTTTTTATGATTTTATGTTGTAAAAATAAAGTGTTTACCGTAACATGTTTGGTAATATTCAACACTTAATTTTTATGTTTTATAATACCTACTTGTATGATAATATTTAAATAAAGAAGGGATTGGAATATCGAATCTATGGTGATGAATTAAGTAAAGTTCAAGTTTTCGGAGCATAAAAATGTCAAATGATCAAGGAATTTAAGTGCTTTTCTTACGATGTAATTATACTAATGAGCGGGCTGTTATAATGTGCATTGATCTTGAAATCTGCGGCTGATTAAATACTATTATGTGTACGGTATTACATACACAATGAATGCATCATTAACTAAAATAAAAAATATTATCTTACATTCCAGATATTTTTTAGCAGTAAAAAATCTCTACTATCCACCAAGTCACGTTAATGCATTTTTTTTAAATAAAAAAAATTAATATCTAAAGAAAAGTTGTTATGTCAGCCCTGCAAAAGCTGTGTTCGTTAACCAGATGGAAAAGCACTCACAAAAAATACAAATCCTATTAAAGAAACTTTGCTTTTTATGACTTAATTACTTGATAACACAACCCGCAATAAAGTTTTGATACGCCGTAAACAACGAGCATTTGACACCGTGGAATCGTTTTAGATTTAATTTAAAGTCCTTCAATAGACTTCTCTCCATTTCTGCTCTCCTAATGAGGACTCCGGCTTCTGTCTATAGCCGTAATGAATTCAAATCAGCCGCATTTAAATTCAGTTTAACCATCAACGTGAGTTTTGTGACTAACGATATTTTTAGCCATTCAGAGTTCGATCACTGATATGATCTTTCTTCGATTAGCGTTATTCTGTACGAGATTATATTCCTGCGTACTGAGTTAATGCGCCTCTTTATATCAATAGCTATACATCAAGCGGCATTTCACTACGAAACTTGGTGTCAATAAGCTTTCATAGAGGTCTTTATCAAAGCCCGAAATAGGCGGATGGTATAAACATTTCGGAGATTTTGGGATTTAAGATAAGATAAAACTTTAAACTAATCAAATTTATTATTCTACATCTTGTTTCAGAAATTGTCTTAAAAATGCTAATTTACTTACTAACAAAACAAACAAAATACCTATTTATATACTTGAAATCATTTTTAGTGCTTCGCTGCTCGTTAATGCTACTAATAAAATTAATTAATTGAAGAAGAAATATGTAGATTCCTAATTTTTGAAGTGTTTCTTTTTATAAAGTTGATAAAATTCACGATTTGATTATATCTCATTAAATCTAACTTCTGTTTTGAAATGATTCGGATGCAAACATAACGGTGAATCTCTAAAATGTACCCCGAATATAAAATCTTTATATATTCGGGTGTGTTTCACCAGTATCTATGGTTGATTTGAGTAAGCTTCTGTTAATCCAATACACTCACTCTTATTTAAATGTATGCATGAAATATATGCGTGATTTTATTGCAGTGTATGCATTTGAACATGCCCTACATGTTTAGAATACAATCATTGGTCAATTTCCATATAAGGAGACACCTGAAAACATGATTTTCTTTTTTATGCTGCTTATAATTTTACCAATTATTTTATTCCCAACATTTAGAGTATGTCCAAATCCTTGTTCACAAATATGGGTTTCTCCTCTTAAGTTAGTAATTTGTACTAACTTAATTTGGACATCTCAATTAAGGTGTAGAAGAATAAAGAAATCTGAGTATGTATTTGTTAGTCATAGACTGATTTAAGTGATCACTTTATACCTGTGTAACATTTGCCATTTCTACCCTCTATTAAATTGAGATATTTTATAAAATTGATTAATATCTAGGTACGAGTAGTATGAAACACACCGAGCTCATCATAAACCCTTTAGGGCGGGGCGGTAAATTTTAATTGGGAATTGTCTAACAAAATGGGCAGCCATTGTTTAATTTATGGGTCCAATAAAGCCAAGTCTCGGTAACAAGACCATGTTCTGTGTCCAGTCACAGGAAGTGTGAGGTCAGTAGTATATTACGACTCTTTTAGTGCACTTCTCTTGATCCAATAACCGTATTAATATTATCAACCCTAATCTCCATACACTCGGTTCCTTACCCGTTAAAAAGGCTTTAATTTGGTATTATAAAAGTTGATCACAGGTGAATCGATACATTTTTATTTTTTGAGAAAAGTCGAGTTTTGGTAACGTAGACAATGCATCGGAAGTTCGTGATTCGATATTAAATCTACTATCACTTATATTGGACCTGTACTTATCGATGAATGTTAGCAAATCTAAAATTCATTGAGTGAGGAAAGAACGGTAAACAAACAAATTTACGAGGTGAATGCTGTTGGAAAAAGGAGCAGATAAAGTCTGAGGAAAAGGAGTCAGGAGTCGAAATACTTTTAATAAGCTTTTGTAATGTGAACTATGCATGCAGAAGTTTACAAAAAAAATTAATCGTCCGACTATATTGTATATATTATATTATATATATATATATTTATATATATATATATATATATATATATATATATATATATATATATATATATATATATATATATATATATATATATATATATATATATATATATATGTATATATATATATATATTATATATATGTATATTTATATATATATATGTGTGTGTGTGTGTGTGTGTGTGTGCAAGTGTGTGTGTTTTTTTTATTATTTTTACATTTACTAATAAAGTGTACTTTCTTTAATGCATATTTACATAATTGTGAGAATATTGGTTTCAGAGGTACAGGAGTAGGTAGTTTACGTTTTTTTATTTGTTTTTGAGTGACGTCTAAAATTGACGAAAATAAATATTATCTTTAAACAAACTATAAATTTAAGGCGAGTTAAGGGAGTCGAACAAAGATAAACGGATTCCTTTCTAAATTCAAGCAAGCTTTGGAATTGAGATGTTGACGCCTCTCGCTCCCATTGACCGCTGTAAAGGTAATTTATGCCGAGCAATTATTCTACGACACGGAAATAAATCGTCCGACCACTTAATTAAAATATAAATTAAAACTTTAATCACTTAGGTTATTTAATGGTTATACGTTTATTGAATTTTCATAGAACAGTGTTTGGGAATATTATCAGAAAAAGACCTCCATAAATCAAGAAATCTTCGAAAAACACTAAAACAGGCTTTTTTATATTTAAAACAACTACCTAAGAAGCTTTTTGTCTCCACAGTGTGATGATACCACAATTCGGTTACAATCCATTACATCTCGGTTTTGATCCCGAAATAAGAAATTTGAAATCTTTAAATAATATTGTTATTTGTGATAAGACATGATGAAATTGTAAAAGAAAACACTTTATTGATGATGGCAGCATAGCTTCCAAAACTAGTCGTCATAATGAAATAAAATTAGGTGGTAAAATACAAATGTTTTTCTTTTACAATTGTTTTATTACATGAAGTGTAGTGGTTAGTGAATTTGACTGCCGCACTGGAGTTCTCGGGTTCGATTACAGGTGGGTCAAAATAAATCAAATTGGTTTTAATATCGTTCTTTTTCTAAATCTTATTCCCACTCATCTGAGTGCTATTACCGAACTATTATCGCACTA
Organism: Brachycentrus maculatus; assembly: GCF_059751285.1. Classification (NCBI taxonomy): domain Eukaryota; kingdom Metazoa; phylum Arthropoda; class Insecta; order Trichoptera; family Brachycentridae; genus Brachycentrus; species Brachycentrus maculatus. The sequence continues at coordinate 213,189 of NW_028281486.1, forward strand.
TTACCGCACCCTATGAACTATCTGGTCCATATGGTGCGGTAATAGATTATAGCTGTGTTTTCCTGATTATCAATAACACGGGGACAAGGAAATTTTATGGGAAATAGAAAACAAAATTGAAAGATTTCAATAAAATGAAATGGAGTAGGAATAGTAGGTAGTGTTGACTACAATGAACCTTATGTTATTTTGACCCAGTCCGAATCAAACAAGATGTCTCGCGGATTTGAAACGTGTCCTTTACTTATATTTTATCATGTAAAAAATAATTTAATTATGTAAAAAATGTATCACAAAAAGTTTTCTTAATCAATCTAGATTGCTTATACTGATTGTGACCAATTAAAATCGTTATAATAATTTCTGCTTAGTATTTATGGCGGTAGTCGGACGCCCGGACGCCCGACCAATCGGAGAGGCAAATGACTTATGAAGCGAGGACTTACGAGAAATTAATCAGACGGATCTGGTACCTGATTACGTCCGAAGGTGTTAAGCTAACAGCGGGGAAAATCTATATTACAACTTTATTCTGACGTTAACCCTTTCTTATCCAATGTTATTTTAAAACGACAAATATTTTGTGATGTCTTAATAAATTTTTGATGTATTTACAAAAAAGCCTTTTAGAGAATTGATGTGTATTTAACTAATGTATGTATGTAAGAAAATTATTGCGTTCCTTTTTTTAATATTTACTTTTTAAGTCCAGTCATTGTGTTTGTTGAAGTCCTTGTATTAACAGTAAATAATTGTATGTATTTATAAAATTACCATTTATGGTACTTATTTAATTTTTTTTTTACTGAATTCATTTATATTACGACTGTTATTTTGCCAAGTGAGGGTATTGATTGTATTGCTTGATGTCCTTGTATTGGAAGTTAATAAGTGCATATATTTATTACATTGTGAAATTTTAACTGAAAAACACTACAAATTATTTTATGTAAATTAGAACATGCTCTACCAAAGTTTGTTATTATTATTATTTAGATTATTTAAGATTTTAGAACATTTTAAGCATGTATAATTAGTAATTACATTTGGTAATAATCTTAAAAAATACTTTTTAAATAATATTGTATTTCTTATTACCTTATTTTGATATAAAAGATCAAAAACATCATACATTTCAAAATCAGTGAATTAAGATGAGAAAAGGTTAGATTTATTTAAAAAGGGTAATATTTAATCATCATTTAAATGTTTTTATGAATTTTTGTGGCTATACTTAAAATTTACTTATCGATTCAGTTAAATGTATATTCACTTAATAATACTAAAGTAATATTAAGTTAATTTATTTTTTAAACGTCAAATTTTTAATAAACACGATCGAGTGAATAAGAGCAATAAGAACAGTATTTTGAAATTATACAAAAAGCTTAATGCAGTCTACAATTATTGTATTTGGTATCAAGAACACACTACATCAATCTAATGCACAATCAATAATATGAATAGTAAAAAAAACTTATTCCTTCTTCACATCGAAAATTTGCAATAGCATTAAGTCGTAAGAAATAAATTAATAATCTCTTTAGTGTTTTCCTGCTTTATCTTATTTATTACCATAATTTAATTCAATCGAATATTAATACGAATAAGTGGTTTTTATGTTATAAACACCTTGATTTGTTGTAAATATTACAGCTTTATTGAAGATAACTATTTGACAAAGATATAAAGTAGTCTGCGAGTGAAATATTGCCATTTTTACAGAAAAAAACTCGTTTCATTCGTTGTCCGATGTAAAATTAGAAGTTATGCTCTTTAGTAAAACAAAATTATCACTGTATTAGATTTCGGTTTTAAATTGACCGTGCGTTAAGGTCTGCTGAAGTGATGTCCTGAATATCGTACCTACTTAGATGTGGTGTCTGCTTATTAACATCGGTTTACGCTGCTTACATTAGTTTATTATGTATAATTTTTGTAGTTGAAACATCTTAGGCGGCAACTCGATAATAGATAATTGGTCGAGAATTAAGACTGAAAATTCAAAGACGCGTCACGTTTATTAGGCATATTTTGTTTCATGGGTAAGAGAGATAGAGAGAGAGAGAGGGGGGGAGTTAAGAAATATGAAATAAAATGATAGAGAAAGATAATGAGTTTTCCATCCTGATGCCATGGGAGTGGAGCAAAACAGCGACGCATACACCATACAAATAAGATAATGTCGCACTTCCACGCGCATAAATTTCATAAACAATTAATATCAGTTTTACCAATTGAAGCATTATCCAGTGACAGTGAAAATATTGAACAAATGGAAAAGTTTGTATGAAAATATTGTATTGATATGTATATCATTTGATACTCTCTCCTAAAATAAGTCTAACATTTATCACGTGTACGGCAATGCACTTGCAATTCTAGTACATAGCCATCCGAAATTCAATGCGTTACGTTTATACGTATTTTTGGGGAGTAAAGCATCAAATAAAAATAATACGCACTTATTACGACTACGTACCGAGATAAATTATGTTATAAATGGTGTTTGTCTGAAACATTAATCGTACGTGCATTCTAATATAACATACTCCTATCGAGAAAAGATACATCAATATAATGCTGAAGATTACAATATTATAGTAAAGAAAAAAATTGAAGCTCTATGCATTTAAATCTTGAAAAAATATACAAAAAAGACTTTTATATCTTTTATTATAAAACATTAAACCACGAGTGTAAGTCCCTCTCTAAGCGCAAGAGCACAGTCTCTTTTATGGAGAGGCACAGGGAATCGAAATATAAAAGTTCTCCATATGTATAAATGATTCAAATGCATTATGTTATAAATAAAAATGTAAATACATTAAATGAATAAAAAAAATGCTTTGCATTGAATTATTGCAACATTTTATAGAAAATATTTTGTTATTTATAAAACCTATCCGTTCTATTGTTCTTTATTAAAAATTATAACTGGAAAAATAATTATATAATAGGATTGGTTTGTATCAAGGAAAGATGCTTGACTGATTAGAGATTAAGATTAATGACTGCGATAAATTTAAAACCTACGAACTTAAAATCTTTTCCTAAACCCATCGATTTTTTTAGGTAGAATAATATATTTTTATTGGATATGTTCCTATTTCTCAAATGGGTTTGAATAATTTATACCAAATGTAGAAGTGAACATCTTAATATAAAATGGAGTCGGCTTCTTCAAAACCTCTTGAGAAATAACATAACTTTCCCAAATTACGCAGCACCTCACCACATTTTCTTGTAATATGTTAAATAATATCTATAGTCGTAAGCATTCTATAACCCAATCAATAGCTTTATATATCAACACTTCATCGGCTGAGGAACCTATTATTCTATCTTATTTTATCCTACGACATTAAAATAAAGCACAAGCATTTATGTGAAAATCGTACTCTTGTTATTTTTACTATCCATGTTTAATATATAAAAAAAAAAAATTTAGGTAAGTTAGGTTAGTAAATATCACTGTCTGTAGCTTAGAGTTTTTTCTTAAGACTTATTGAATCACTATTTCATAAGAAATTGGGTTAAAAAACAATTAGTCCTGAACGAGTTTTTTTCGTCTTATCTCAATTTCTCCTATACTCTCAATACATTTAAATTGTTGCACCCACAAGTGCTTGACTGGAGGCCTAGAAACGGACTCAGAAGCATGGGTAGGCCCCAAACAAGATGGCATTTAAAAAGTGGCGGGCTAAGGGAAGAGAGTCGCGTTCAACAGAGAACTGAGGAAGTCCAAGAGGGAGGGGCTTTGTTCAATCGGACACAAGAAGAAGGCTGAAATACGACGCAAGTAAATCATTTTATTACTACTTGTTCAATTCCAGCTAATTTCAAAATTAATTCAAGAAAATCCCAATCTGATGATGTCGGTTACGATGAAACACGGTTGCTGGTCAAATAAAATTCATGTGGATAAAATTACAAAGTTGTTATTTTATTCTATAGAAATCAAGAAATATTCATTTTCAATTGTCCTGGTTGTTTGTTATGCATTTTTCACATATACCTACCATCGTTTTTCTATTTTCTAACTATCCTACCTGCAGACAAGCCTCTCTAAAATAGAGGCTTTGCGGGTTGTTCCTTTTTATTGAAACTTGAAATACTAAAAAGTTCTTATTATATTTTTTTATTGCAAATGAAAGGTTAAATTATTTAATTTATAATATGATATTGAAGTAAAACGCACTTGAACATGTATTATTTTTTGTAATCCTCATGTTGCGATTAAATCAAGAAGTGGGAATTGTATCTCTTATTATGAACTTGAGGTCCACAGTAATATCATTAGACCAGTTCAAAGCACAGTGTCAAGACATGTAATACAATAGTCCCAAACCGGCTGGTGATTTTACCGGCGCGGATATCTCGACGATCCGAAAACACGTTAGACTATTAAAGGCCGAGCGAGAAGAGGAGACAAATTAATGTCAAGAGTCCACCGTGATAATAAAAATACAAATACCCATCCAATGGCGCCAATAAAGAACACATAAAATCCGATTAACATTTCACGTGCAGTAAACAAGTCACATTAAACACTCGTTTGGATACCACACCAGGAAACTAATCAGTATGGTGAATGACTCCCAAACTAATGAATGCAGATTAACAATGCTCACAGCCAGATCGAGTGGAGTTCTCCTCACTTTCATAGCGCGTGCGATGACCGGCCTCAGGCCTTATCGATATGTACCGTTTTCAACTAATTTTGAGCTGCAACCCACGTGTAAATATGTGAAAACTAAAAAATATACCTACCAAGAATATAGCTATGTAAATATATTAAAATAATAGTTTGAGTGTGTCCTAATCTATGTTCACAAATCTGGGTTTGTGTCCACTTAAAAGTTATTTATATCTTAACAAAGCTAAAGAAGAATGTAGAAGTCTGGGTATTTTCTGGTCTGGTAACGACCTGTCATAGACTGGTTTGAGAGATTACTTAAAGCACGTGAAGCTAAAAAAACTCTTACTAAACTGTGACAGATTGGGTATTCATGGGGCTAACAACCTGTCATGGCTGGTTTAAGCGATCACTTTATATAAGCTTGTAAAAAAAAGTGATCATGTAAAGAAATGCCTTTGTCGAATTTGAGTTCTTTTATGCATATACGAGTAATTAAAGCCTCCAATATATTTCAAAGAAAATTCTACATAAACAGTACAAAATATATTTCTTACTTGTAGTCACGCGTTCAACCAAAAGCTTCTGTAGATTAGTTTAATAAAGGAATCAATAGCTAAAAACTTGTATATGAAACTGTTCATAAGAAACATGTAAATTATACGTAAATTATACAAAATTACATGTAAATTTTAATTAACTTTACCTTACACAATAAAATTTTAATTTTCCTTTTCAAATACGATAGAAAGTCATTGATATTCCTGGTCGGTTTCTATTGTGAAGAATCCACTTTCAAAGCAAACGGCGAATAAGTGCGGAGCAAAATAATTAGCGGCCCAGCTTAATCGCCAGTCATTTGTTAGTATGGCAGGGCCGGCGATTGGACCGTGGCTCGATATTTATTTATCGCTGTTATTACACACGACCACTGCCAGTTATGCTAATCCGAGGGGGGGTGATAACTTTTTATTAGTCGAACAGAATAAGCTCCCAACCGATTTAACCCGAGGAATGCCGAAGGGCGGCGATTGATTGTGATTACCTGCAGCATTGTAAGCATTTACCTTCTTGATTAAAAGCTCCACTTTAATTATTCTGTATTGAATAAGAAATTATAAAACAATCGTAAATGTTTTAAAGAACAAGAACAATTTTAGAAGATGGTTACCAGAAAATCTTTTCTATGGCAATTGCACCATGAATAGTGTATTACGTTTTAGGACAAATAGTAACCGTTTTGTCGTTGAAATTTATCAAGTGAAATCGGTAGCTATTATATTTATGTTTACATGACTTAATATACATTTATTTGATAAACCAATAGGCTACTTTAATTTTTTATGAACTTTGTAAACATTTCATAGTATTTGATTTGTTTATTTGTTTTTTAATTAAAGAATTAGTCAAAATCATCCAAAACAAAAACAAAATGCGTTTTATGACTGATAAAATGTTTTGTTTTGAATATTGAAAGCATTAACTTTGTGGATCATATTGATATATTATTTCGAGAAATAAAAATACTTTGTGTTCTGATCCACTCACATATGTGAGTGGATCAGAACCAATGTGAGTGGATCAGAACACAAAGTATTTTTATTTCTCGAAATAATAGGTAAAATGTTTCACTGCCTAAAAAAATCAAAATCACTGGGGACTGCATGTAAATTATTCTTCTTGCCCATATCCTACCTGATGATGCATTGGACACTATATCAGTCCAGGGTAACATTGGATAAATATAGGAGCGTAAATGTATAGTCTATGTACATTTAAACGTTAATGTAAACTCATAAAATGATCTATGATAATATTTTTATCATATTAATACATATCTAAAATTTACCAATGAAAAAACAAACAACAAAAAACATTGATCCTTGCTTCAATTTCTTAACGGGAAGAATTAAGGTATAATAAAATCTAAAGTGCACACTTTTATCTTTCTTGTAATTGTATTTTAAAGTAATTCTACGAACATATTGTTATATTTCATGACAAAGAGCAGATTTTTTTAAATGATTTTTTCATAGCTACTGTTTCATAAATATTACCTCGCGGGACAAGCTTCCGATTTAATTTATCTGTTAAATGTACTAAATTAATAAACCAATCTGACATCCTGAGTAGCGTTGTAAAACAACCTGCCCCGCCTATAATGTTGATTAAAATGTCGATGGGAGTTAGCAAATTTCATTTAGCAGGAGTAGTAAATTACCTCGTGAGAGTTATGAGGGATGAAGTTTGTATTGTAAACTGTGGGAGGAACGAAAGCTACCGTAACAGCAGTTCTAGAACCTTCCTCTCAATAGTTATGACAGGGAACAGATATAGGCAAAATTTATAAAATTACGACAAGTTTTCTCACCATAAATCACTTCTACTGACCTATATCTGCACCCTATGGTGCATAAGGCACAGCATCAAGCTGATTGTTTATTATATGAAGGTAAAATGATCAGTCCTGCGAGTCAGGTACCAGTCCAGGGTAAAAATAAATAAATATTAGACTAAAAAACAAATATTTATTTTGACCCTTCCTGACAATTGAATCCGAGACCACAACTATGGTAGCCAGATGTACTAACCATTGCACTATGGAGGTGGAAATAAATATTGAATTAAAATATATAATATATTTCTGAGGTGCATATTTACCATATTATGGTAACACATTTAACATATTATGTTCAATGCGAAATGTAAGCCTACTTAACTGAGCACAGGCAATCAAAATTTAGAGCAATTGTGTTATTTTCATAAAACTAGACTTTTTTCCGCGGCATATCAACTATTCCACTAACCACGGTACACCAGTGTGCCGCGGCACACACTTTGCGGAACAATGCTCTAATTAATAGAAATATAAGGAAAATTTTTTTTTTTTGATATTTATACTGAATTAAATTTTTTATTGTTTAAAATGTGCGATATTTCATGCAAGTTCAACAAAAATGACCGTGAGATATAATGACGATCTTATTTCACAAAATGTTTCCCTTCACTTAAGCATTAAATCTTCAAATTGGATATGTCTAAAATGGAAGTGAGAGTCAGCTGTTAATACAAATTAAGTTATAAACATGTCCCTGGCCAGAGTTATATCCTCCGGAGATCGCTTTCTCTGGTCCAGCTCCCGAGCGCCCGGGGCAGGGCTTCCTCCATCTACCGGGACTCGGGCGCTGCGGAGGTAAATCTGTCATATGACCACATTCCGCTTCTCTACAACTTAATTAAACCGCCCGACAGCCAGGGAGCCGTTTTTAAAATATTTCGCATTTTAATACTCACGTATTATGTATATCTATGATGATAAAAATGTAACGTAAAACATCTTTGTTTATGTTGTTAGCCTGTGATAAATTATAATAAAAAGAGCGTTAATACTCATAAAACATTATCAACACAAAATAACTCAAAATACGCACTTATCTTTTTTTCGAGTATTGTTTCTTTCAAATTGTTTTCTCAATTGACGTTTTTCTTCCAGTTTACTTTTAAGTAGCAAAATTTCATCATCAAGCTCAGATGCAGAATACTTACTGATAGGCTCTGTAGATTTTTTGTTATTTTCCGTTACCTTTTTGTCTTGAAGATATTCGTTAATGATTTTTTGAGCTCTCTCTTCTTTCTCCTTAGCCTTTTCTCGTAAGTTTGAAATAAGTTTTTTCCTCGACTCGAGTTCCTCGTTCATATCAATTTTTAAAATTGCGAGTCGTTCTTTCAATTCTACCAAAGACATTTCACACATAAGTCCGAGTCCAACTGTTCCAGTAAAATCAAATACTCTATCTTTATTCGTTTCCTTGGCGATAGCTTGAAGAGTTTTAATTTCGCAAATCAAACTGTACTTTTTCTCCAATTCTTTTTGTTTTTCTAACAAAAGAGATTTTTTCATGGTCTGGCTTTGCTCTCGAAGATCTCTAACGATATTTTTTTTCATGTGATGTACTTCGTCTTTGGCTTCTAGAGCCGCTTTTTTTGTAGCGTGACCACTGTCTATGAGAGTCTTTATTCGTTCTTGTTCTTTTATTTTCCAGTCTTCCAACTTTTTCTCCCATTCACGTTTTTCGTGTAAAAACATTTCGTAATTTTCTTTATTCTTTTTGACCACATTTTCTTTAGCGATAATGGCATCCTCATAAGACAAAAGGCCCTCAAGGTGTCTCCTCTCAATACGGCTAATTTCATCCTTTTCTTGTTGAAGTCTCTTCTCATTTTCAAGGGTATCTATATGAGTGGAATCGAACGATCCAGAACAAAGGTTTTCGATCCATTTTATTTCATTTTCTTGTTCTTTTATAATGTTAGAACTGAAACGCAATAGAGACGAAACTGTGGTTCTTATTGGGTTCTGAGTTTGTGTAAAGTTTGGTCTTTTGATTGTCTTGTTAACCTCCCGGTTCCTTTCTTGTTCTATTTTTTTAATGGTTTCAATATACTTCATAGATTTAAACGTTTCCGCATACTTTGCGGTCATGGATTGAGCTTCTCTTAAATGCTCGATTGCTTGCATCTTGTGCGATTTTGACAAAATCTTTAAATTTCTTTCGTGAATTTCAGCCGAAGTTTCTTCTTCGACAATAGCACTTAGTTGCGCTAAATTATTTACTTCTTTGACTTTGCCGGATTGTTCAGTTATTGGATTTTTCTTCTTTCGAGGTAATCTAGAGAGAACTCTCACGTTTTGTGGAACTGTTGCGGGTTTTATATTTTTAAGAGCCTCTTGCCTCTGAAAGCTTCTATAATCCCCCAAGACTTCTCGAATACACGGTTGCCATTTGAGGAGCGGAGTTATTATATTTTCTGTGACATAAGAGATGTCATAAATATTTTGAGCGGTATTTTTTATAGTTAATATCACGTCGATTTTCCTAAGAAAGTCTACTAACGAATTGATTATTGTTTTTCCCACTAAGATTTCCAGATTGAAAAAATATTTTCTGAAGCAATAATCATCGAATCTAAATAATACGCCATATATGACGATTTTCAAAATGGTTTTCTCCGTTCCTCTAATCTTGTTGTATATAACTTTAGACAGAGCGCAGAGGAACACGTCATGTTTATACAACTCGAGGAACATTTCCAAGTAAGGTTTAGTATTTTCTTCCTGAGTATTGTATTCCACCAAATGTTTAACGTATTCGTGAGGCGATTTATCTCCAGTTTTTTCGTATTTCATACAAAGTTTTGCCAAATATTTTATGGCATCCAAATTAAACAATACAGACATTTTGAAACAAAATATTAGTAAGCTTTCTGTCAGTAAAACATCTTTCACGATAATTCGTATTTTGACAGAAGGTAGATATCGTTTTATTTTATTATTCTGATTTTGAATGTGTATTAAATATAGGTAATCAGCTCTTGCACACACCAAATATTTTTATCAACGTTTTGCCCGGTAGGTACTCCGTTTCTCTCAAAATATTGATATGAAGATGAAGATTTTTTTAAAAATTACAAATCTTCTACCTGAAATATCTAGTCTTAACAATCAGCGTGTATGTATGAGGAGATGCATGAACGTGGAAGAGGCGAAGAATGTTTGCAAGGACAGAGTGGTGTGGCGCTCTATTCTCTCTGCCTACCCCTGCGGGGAAGCGGCGTGATGGTTAGTTAGTTAGTTAGTTAGAAATATCTATTTTCGTTAATTATAAAGCAAAAATGATATATTTTGCGTTTTTATCTTACACTTTTTCTGCTTGAATAAAAGTCGATTAATAATCATTATACAACATTAACTACTCCCTAGGAGTGAAATGAAACACTCGGAATGAATAATTACCCATGAATGGACTTTGAAGATTTTTCTCTTCGCATGTAGTCTATTTTGTTTTAGACAAAAAACCTACGATAAGAATTAATCGATATTTTATTCAACCGGAGAAGAAATTAGGTGTGAACGATTAATTCCCCGTTGTCGCTAGTCCCATCGAACTGGTAATACTATTAGAAAAGGTACCAAGCCGATGGAGTCATCCTAATTAAGACATTTGCCTCGGATCGATTTCTGTATCAGTGGGCCGATAATTGTTGTGGTACCAAACTAACAAGAAATCCATCGAATCCAACTCGTAGCTATTAAATTTATCACTTCATCTCATTTGCCCGGAATACTAATGAACGGACACGTCCTCTGAACTTGTACTGCTCTTCGGCGAGAAAAATCTCCAATCCGAACCGATAGACGGACGTTTGTTTCGTGAAATATCTAGCAGCCGCATAAAAAAGGATCGACTCAACCATCCACTGCTTTTACATATCTTCAAGTCAAGATCACCCTTCTTACTAAAATGTCTATCTGAAGAAATTTGAATAAAAGCTTTGATCCGATAATAAAATCGCGTGATGATTCTATATATTTCCAGTAGTAAGTTTGGACGAACAGGTATAAACTCATTCCAGTTATCTGCCAATTCGTTGGTTTTATGTTCATTGACGTTTTTCTTAATTAGAGGAATCGTTTGGAACCTGTGTGCCTTATGCTTACTAAGATTTATTGCGTATGTTATTGTGACGAAATTTAATTTTGGACCGTTGACCCTTTTTTAATTGGCTTAAAATAAAAAATAAGCATATAGAAAAACTGTTACGTAATTTTTTTTCAAAATAAAGTGACATGAAATGAATTGTGATTACAACTTGAAAGAACCTAAAAAAAGTTTTAAATCTTCAACCCTTACACCAACAAAATATACTATTTGAGTTAGCGAAAAAGTTTACATAAAAGTATTTAATTTAAATGGTCTTATTTCAAAATTATATAAATTCATAGGATCGGCATTCGCAAAATACTAGCAACATAACATCAGAATGTATTTTATGTACTCAAACGCCTAAAATGACCATATACTATATAATGTCATGAATGTTGTCTCTATGTATTAAACTTATTATAAATGTCATTGACTGCATTTATCTTCTGTGAGAAAAACTGATACCATCTCTACTTTTATATATTTTAAAAAATTTTATAGTAATATTAGTATATAACCACTCACCGAGATTTTTATGTCTATCGATTTCGAGACTTACCCGTCTCTTCGTCAGGACAATCACTACCACAGCATGCAAACAATACTACCCGTCACTACCATAGCACTTTAGAGTGCATGTTAGACCTCGGCTCTTTATGCATGTTTGTGCTGCAAGGGCCTTAATTCATATCAATTTAAAATCGTGTAAATCCGATCCTGAACCTGACACACAACGCGTATGAAGATCAGAAAATATAATAAAATATCAGGAAAAAATTCATTTATTAAAAGAAATAACATTTTTGTTTTCATTAATAATATGTATATAAAGCAAATGGTAAACTACAAAAGTAATGGAACGAATTATATCAAATTTAAGTCCTTTTTAAAATAATTTTCTTAAGTTCAATTATATTTTCTAATATAAATTTTAACGTGTGGTGAAAAAGCTACCCCTGTAAGATTTATATTATCTTTGTGAATACTGTTAATGAATTTTCAAACACAAATATTGCCAATTCATAAAAACCAATAAATCTTTACAAACCATCAAATTGTCTGTTTCCTTTCAACTATTTTTTACTCGCCTTTTTTGTTGACGAAACAAAGGATCAAAGCTTAGGGAAGATGAAAAAAATAGATGGAATTGATAAAAAAATAATTTGCGATACAAACAGAGCGCCAGAACCTATTGACTCTTTTGAAGAATTTTCCCTATTATACAAATAAGTTAAAGAATCGCTCTGATTAATTCGAATTCTTTTTATATTTCAAGAATCATAAAAAAGCTTGCCTTATTAATGTTACCATTTAAACATTTATATATTTATATATATATATATATATATATATATATATATATATATATATATATATATATATATATATATATATATATATATATATATATATATATATATATATATATATATATATATATATATATATATATATATATATATATATATATATATATATATATCATTTTATTGAATTTAATCTATAACATTCAAAAGTATATGTACTTATCTTCGAACTCCATCGAGAAGATTTCATGCTCGATTGTCGATAAAGTTTACATATAAAAAAATCTGGCGTGTCGTCACCCTATTTTACTAATACTTGGTATAATTACTAAAAAAAATATATGCAAGATAATAATGTTCGTTTAATAATCCCATAACTATGTATATACATGTTCGTAAAATTGGTTAAACCTGCAACCGTTTTATTGGCAGGGTTAAAGTGATCACTTTATGCACTGCGTAACATTGAACATTGTACCAATGATTGACAGCCGTATTGCTGAGATAGGTGGCAACAGTGATAGAATTTTAAAATATGGAACTTTTGAAATTTGACTACCATAATTGTGTAGAGTGATCATCACCTTTAACTTTTATATTCCTATCATAATAACTTCTTCGTCTCAGTTGAAATTATATTAAAATGTAAGAAAACAACCCCTCATCGGGTCAAATCCAGCATTTGCGTATAAACTTTTTAATATACTCAAAGCATTGTTTTCAATAAACAATTAGATTAATTTTAGAATACAAATCGAAATTACTCAGCTCCATGTTCCTTGTGCACAGAGCCCATGTTTATATGGATATATAATATGTTTGTAATTAACAGTAAAAACCTATTTTGTTCGAACACAACTGCCCCGCTGACGAGGCAGCCTTAGATACTAAACACTAACAAGTAACCTCTAAGCATGTTGTACCCTATAACATGAGTTGTCGGACTGTGGTTTGCGGTCGAAAATTAGCACGTTATTTTTAATGTTTTTTTTTGTAATTTCTAGCAGGACACAAATCAAATTAACTTTTTTTGAGAAAATAATTTTATCACCAAAGCTCCCTAAATTAGACGCCTTCAATTGAGGCCTTTTAATCATCGATATAAGGTTAACACGGTTTAATAACAAAAAATAATTCTTTTGAAAACAATTACTTGTGAATGTTGTAGATGAATGTTTATTCTGGCTTTATTTGGCGGTGAGTGTGAATATTTAGCCATATTTGTTTACAAAAACATATTATAATATAAACATGATAAAAAATAAAAATATTATAAAACACTGTAAACATAATAATTTCTACAAAAAAATGGAAGAAGGTCAGCTCGCTGAGGCTTGTTATCGCAATACTGTGTTTTAATGCACCAAAATTTCTACATTTTGAAAATAAGAAAAAAAAACACTCACAAGTATTTCATACATGATTTTTATTATACGTCGTTTACTAACAAGATATACGTTCAACAAATGATGGAGCCATAATTCAGAAAAACATATCAGTATCATTAAAATATTTAAACGAAATGTGAAACGTTTTAATTTTTGCAAAACTTTTTTTACTATGCCTCCACTCTTTTACGAGTGATTTAAGCCTTATCAAACAAAATACATTGTATTAACAATAAATACTTTGCAAAAGTTAGAAACTAAAATTTTGTACTTTTTTGGATACCATACACATGATTTTAGTAGGGAGTATATTTATTTAACGTTTTCGGCTCTGATTTATTGACTTAAGAAATAACGAAATGGCGTTTATAATACTTGCTTAAACATTTTTGATAGTTAGAAAAAAAATTAAGACTTTTGTTTTATCCGATATTCATCCCAAATGAAAATAGCCCATTACTTTAAATATGGCGCATTACGTGAGTGAGATTGGCTATCTCTGCCTTATTCCCGCCTAGACTTGGATTGGTGCGAAATATCATAGTCATTAATCAATCATTTAATCACCTCTGCATTACTTGACGCCTGTTCCTGCAAGTCATAGCAAACCTGTTAAAGTTTAATAATCGAGTTAATCGAAATCATAAGGGCTCAGGAGAGGAATGTTAAACGGCCGCAGGATGCACAAAGGACGGAAAGGCACTAATTAATAATTTTGCTTTGTGGTAAAACTGATACATAATCAATACCTTTTTATTTTGTTATGGATATAAAAAAAACTATTAGTTTTTAACACAGAAAAAAAATTCTTACTTTGAAAAACTCTTGTATGTAATATATTCACTTTTTCCCTCCCTAAATAATTACATAAATCAAAATGATGTTTATGTGTAAGTTTTAAAAATTTTAATAATGATGTTTATCGTCAGGTATTTTAACAAATTATAAGCCATGTTGGTATATTATATAGCTACTCACAAGATTTTATACTATCAGTTTCCAGATGTACCCGTCTATTCCTTAAGACATTAAGACATTAAGACATTCACTACAATTACATACCATAGCACTATTACTACACTTAAACATACACAAAATATTAATCACATGCTTTATTAGTCATCCGAAGGCTGAAGATATCGCTTTAGGATCTATGGGGTGGGGAAATAGAGGGGATATTTCAAAACTGGTAGATTAAACATTTGATGTGTTAAAATGTAAAATATCAATGTAACTGACATTTTGATTTTTACTTTTTTTATCATAAATACGTTTTTGTAAATTTAATCGTCTTAGAAAACTAATTAAATGTATTACTTTTTCGTTACTTGTTTGCCACGAGTCTCTCACGGCATCATTCATAACGTGGCTAAATATCAAAATGGATACCGTTTCTATCTTTTTCCATAATACATTTTTTAAATCTTATACTTATTAATAACTTCATGTAAACGAGAGAAGGTTATAAGACTGTAAATATATTCAATCCAGGACCTCTGGATAACTAGTATTTTTATACTACGAAGGCGGACTAATATATCCACTCAAAGATAATTAAAAAAAAAAACGAAAAGCCAATATTAAAATAGGTTTTCATAGCAAAACAGGTGTTTTTTTACGACGACACTAGGCGACTAACACGTAATAATTTATTTCTGATATTCGAGAGTCGAGCGGCTTGAAATATGGTGGGAGGAAGCTATAAATTAGAGAATCACGCGGATGAAGACATTAGGGCTGGGCAGAACAACTCCCAAACGCGGTGTCAGGACTTGTGTCAATATTGACAGTTTGAAACAAAAGTATCGGCCATTTATTCCGATAGTAAACGGGTAATTTACGGCTGACCGCGCCTGTCACCCGTCCCATGGGAATTCTTGCTTTAAGTGGCCTACCTGTTCAACCGCACCAGAAACACATGCTAACTCGCTTCTCATTTACCAAAATAATATATTAATAAATAACTACTTCTACTACTATCAGGATGTTTCCCTGCAAAGGCATGTAGAGAGGATGAAACGCCACACTCTTCTGTCCTGTCATACACTCCTAGCTTCATTCGCATCCATACTTCTTCAAGTAGATTTATGACACCAGCAGATTTAAGATTCTGATAAATCTGGTTCATATTAGCCAAACACACTTTGTTAGTCATTCTCTCGTTATCCATTTACTCTACATATCCATACAACCACAGTGAAATTTTCTCGTTCTTTTTTAATTATCCCTAGTTCAACCTTACGTTACTTTCTTTGATTTATTTTATAACAATAATTTTAGCAAAAAATTACTTTAATTACGAAGAAATACTCATTAAAATATTTATTCGAGACGTTAAAATATTATAAATTCATAATTGTCAGCAATCATTAATAAAACACTTTTTCTAAAAGAAGAATTTTAAAATGCTAACGATCAATCAATAACACGATTATATGATCGGTAAAAATATGAGAGATTTATAATTTTCAGCATGATCAAAGAATCAGTAATTTAAAAAAGACATTTTTTTATAATCGTCATTTTTTATAATGTTTTAAAATACGAACGTAGTTTAAGAAAAATAAACTTATTTATTACACATGCTAAATTGTTTAAATTTCACCAATATGAATACATGAGTATCCTGATGGATATTTAGTAGATATCTTTTAAAATAAAAATAATTATCACGAGTATTGATATGAACTTTAGTATGTGCAATTTAAAATACGAAACTAAACATATCACCTTTAAAAAAGATGTACGTACATATCTACATAATGAAACATTGTATGAAATATTCATTAAACTTTGAAGTCTACCATAAAACCAAAAATAATAATATTGAAGAAAAAAAAGATAATAAAATTACGACGGTGTTCCTTTAGAGTTGTATTTTATTGGGCACTTAAGCCCACGGATGTTAAATCAGTTAGTCTAACTTCTTAATCGAAAGGTAAGTTTGTTATCCTTCGATTTGTGGACTTTAAAAGTAAACCGTAATAAAACTGGGAGAACGCGATCCAATAAACTAAATCAATGTAATTTACTATGATCAAGAGATTAGCAATCACATTATAATGACCCATCAAACTAGTCACCTTAAAAAATCAACATTTATAAAATTATTGTTCCACAGACGTGATGTGGCATCCTACGCTGTACGCAGAAATTTACCTAAAGAGTAAAGGATTTAAGTGATTTCACGGTCTCTTGCCACCTTGTTATTCATTCTAAATTCAAATGTTAAATCCCGTCGCAGTTTATGTGGTGCGAGTAAAAAAGGACAATGATACATTGATGTAAGGTTTTTGTTTTTCATTTCATAATTTAATGCTACTTGATGGTCAATTATTTTTACGATTTTTTCGGAAAGGTGACTAGCATATAACAGTCGAGGATTATTTTGAAATTTTTGGACTGTTTTATTTGAATCCTTTGGTGATCAAAAAAAAAAACATTTTACGTAATATTGAGTACATTAGAATCTATCAGTATTATCTTCGTAGGGTTGTAACAATATTTTATTATTATTATATTCCAACAAATCCGTTAATAATTTTAGTTAATTTATGAAGGTTTCAGCTAAGACTTAAACCGAACTTTACATGAAATTTCCCAGATGATGGTATATTAAACGATTCCTGTAGCAATAAATATAAAAACTTCTAATAAGAATGGTGAATATAAGTCGAAAGTCATGTAAATGTCCAGACATCTAAATTTCAGTCTAAATAACATCAAACAAAACCTTAGGTAATTATTAATACATAACATTTAATTTTAAAAAATGTTTTCTTTTAGTTTAAAACTCATAAATAGGTAGACATTTTTTGTAAATTTCGAAAATATATTGCATTAAAAGCGTGGGTAATGAGAGGTGTTTTTATGTAAGTAATAAAATACATTACATTTAAACACTAAGTTCAAATTTACATGAAAGATGAAGCCGGGGGCGTCCCAGATATCGAATAATTTCCAACAGGTGTATCTCTTTCAGTAAATTTTTCTATACTTATACCTATACCATTTAGAAATTAAATAAAAACTTCACAAACCTTTAAAAACTAGCAAGAGAAGATACTTATCTGTGATAAAATAATAAATTAAAAAAAAACACGGAACACGGAACATCTTGCTTGTGAGAGTGTACATTGAAAAATAAATAACATTCTCACTATCATTCATCATACAATTTGTGTAATACCACTTTTAAAAGCACTAATTCGTGACTACCGGTCTTGGAATAATCATTCCATCATCAGGTCAAATTTAGACTAGTGAAATGATTATGATTTGCTTTTTATATAAAACTAAAATTTGAAAGAGAGAGAGAGAGAGACGATAAAGGATGTAGGTAGTGTTTTTAAAACTGGTATTACACAAAATGAAAGATGAATAATAGAAAAGTGTTATTTTACCATATCACAAAGTTAACAATGTTTTTCACATACAAAAAAAGTTTAAGTGAAGTAATTTCGTTGAGTTCATTAGGTTGATATGCATTTATATGAACATTCAATGGTTTCACATGTGCGTAGCATTAAAAGAACTTTAAATAATAATTATACAAAAAAAGATCCAGTCGGCAACTAAATAATGTATCCAGAGATTCTCGGAAGCAACCTATCATAGCAACCGATACAAATCGATATCTCATGATCGAATCAGTTTTGAATCGGTAGTCCTTTATACCTCAACACCTCGCTAACCTCCTCCACGCTCATGCCCTCCTAGCTGCCGAGCTGCCTGGTAACTGCTAACTAGTAACAGAAAAACAATCAGAAGGATGACTGGCGCTAGAAGATTTTTTTCGTTTATTTGGTATCACTGGCGTAGTCAAAATATTATTTTACCCAAACAGAAACCGCTTAGGCTTTCCTGAAAGAGTATTGAATTAAATTTTATGTTTAACATAAAATTACAAACATTTATTAGAGAAAAAATAAAAAACCACGTTTCCACTACAAATAACATAGATAACTTAAGAAGATAGTAAAGAATATAAATATAAAAATTAGTATGACTAAGAATAGGAGTGCAGTGAATAACACACAATGTATGCGATACATTTTGACATCTCAACATAGTTGAAGTAGAATATGGTAGTCTATGTATTTACAGGACTAGCAAACTGTCAAAGGTAAATCATCATTTTTCACATGTGCAATATTCACCATTCTACCATGATTGGCAACCACACTACTCAATTTTTGGAACTCCTAGATATATTTAATCACATGAGACAGTACATAACAGCCATCTATGTTGGATTGAAGAAAGCTTTTATTTAGCAGAGACGTTTTAGTAGAGAAAACCCAGAAAGTATTTGGACACATTCAAAATGTTGTGAATAAAAAAAACATTAAGCGATGTTTAAAAAATCACTGCGCTGTTTTCTGATAAATAAACTAGGTATTTATATGTTTTTTTCAACATTTATTGCATACCTACTGAACGTGTTTTTTTTTAAAAATTCTTTTCAATAAAATTAAATAATTTGTCCACTATTTAATACGGAATTTGCATAGAAATTTTACTTTATTTATGATAAAAAGGTTTATAACGCATTTGATAAATTTTCGTGTACCACGCCACTGGTTGCGATCTCAATATCTGTCGAAACATTAATCATCGTGGCTAAGTCGTAGAAGTGTTGTAGAGGATAGCGATTCGACTACCCGAAACACAATCGGTTTGGTATTAATCAAAAGTTTAACAAGACAGGTGACTAGTTGCTGCCCGCGTGACGTCACGGGGTGGAGAGGATCCCTAACGAGATGAGCTTCCACACGGAACACAATGGGTGGAACTATTGTTGGAATACTTCAGATGATTAGTAGTAACATGGATCAAATAATAAAAGAATAATCATACTCACAATACAATTTTTTTTTTTAAAGAAGTATTTTAAAAGTTTTCCATTTTTTTCGTATACAATCAGTTGGACGTATTTAAACAAACTTTATCTTGGTATTTTTGTTTATTCGGATCATACGAAATTCATGGGGATTGACCATTACCCTTACAAATATAGAAAGACAAAAAACAACAAAAAATTGCATTTGCGATTTCAACCATCTTACCTTTCTGTTTCTTTTGGTTAGAGACCTGTTGACATTATCATTAATTTATAATAGGAAATATTATAACCCTTATCCGCACTTAATGGTGCATAGGGCACTGCATCAAATTGACGCAGTGTTATCTTGATCATTACTTACATGAAGCCAAGGTGATCACTCTTGCGCTTCAGGAACCAGTCCAGGGTAATATTAAATAAATATTACAGTGTTAAATCACTAATATTTATTTTCACCCCCCCCTGGGAATCGAACCCGGGACCTCCAGCACGGTAGCTAAACACGCTGACCATTACACCACGGAGGCGGACAACGCTGCGGATATATAGAGATTTTAATAGAAGTTTCATTTTTATGAGTTACAAAATATAATAGGTACCTGAATATAAGTGCTTAAATACTGATTATAATACTGATGATAGACACTTCTTGAAGCAGAGTGAAGCAAATTCAATAGTGAATAAAACAATCATAAAGGAATAATATAATTATAGAGGGAAAATAGGCTGGACAAGTTGTCCTAGGTAATGTTTCTATTTTCCTGATATTTTTTTTTTCAATTTTCATATCTCCTCCATTTCCTTAGCCTTATATAAATAATACCATATATTCATCCAGAGTAAAAACGTTATCTGCATCTCATTAAATATATTATACTCATGTATCCAAGAATCTGTATAGCACGATTTATAACCTTATCTTCATATGATTAACAATCGGGTTGATCAAAACCACGGCTCTGGATGGGGTTAAAAAAAGAAACATTTAATATTGATTTTTTTAAAGATGTGTTCAGACAATCGGCAAATCGTTAGTTATGGTAGAAGATAACTACACTATATACTAACAATTCATTAAAAATACACTTTCTCCCAGTTGCATATCAAATCT
The DNA here is from genome assembly GCF_059751285.1 of Brachycentrus maculatus. Lineage (NCBI taxonomy): Eukaryota > Metazoa > Arthropoda > Insecta > Trichoptera > Brachycentridae > Brachycentrus > Brachycentrus maculatus. The sequence goes on from NW_028281486.1 coordinate 233,964, forward strand.
CATAATGCAACTCAACTTATAGAAAAACATCACATATATTTGTATGTAATATTAGCGATACATTTTTATTCTCATTACGAAGGTGTATAATATATACTGATTTCATTAAATTTCAATAATACCCCCGTTCAAGCAGCCGCTATAAAATTAATTAACATTATCTCTTCCATATTAAAATCGGTACAAATGGAGTCGAGGCGCAGGCGCAGATAAAATCTCCCGCGCTTTTCAAACAATAGACACCACCGGGGCTCCCGTGGACGAATCAAACCTCTAGTTAAAGTCAACTGCGAATCAACAAAACTCAGAAGAGATTTGGCCAATATTTGTAAAGGGTATGACTGCGAGTTTCAGTTGACCGCGGTTTAGAAAAATGTTTATTATAAAATACAAATTAACACCGGAGCTAAAGTTAACTGAGAGTTAACACAATGGGGCCCCAAAAGGGGTCGGGGTCCCGCGGAGCCCCGTGAAGCCCTAATCAGCGGGTCGCTAATAGAGAACCCGTGACTTGCACAATGTTACATGGACTACCACTACACCACGTTTGCTCAATCGTTGTTCAAATCGAATTGTAAACATTCAACTTTAATCCGTGAATTCGCGTATACATATAATATACGTATTATATACCTACATAATACAAGTAAGTATATTGAAGCAAAAACCAAAGATTGAAGCTTTAAGTTTTGTTCTGACACTTCTTGGTGAAACTGCATTTTATAGAATAAAATAACTATGTTGTTTTTTCCACATGAATTTTATTTGACTAGCAACCGGGTTTAGTCGTAACCGAAATTACACATTTTTAAACGTATACTTATATATTTTTAATAATTATAATTTAGAGTCGAATTTCGGTCCCGTAGTTTGTGTCGTGGTGTTAAAGGGTTAAGTTTAACCCCCACTCTCACAACTCTTTAATTTGATTAATATTTTCTAGTACAAGTGGCCTAAGCTCCACAAAATTATTTAAATATTTTATTTAAATTATTTTTCAGTACTGAACGGGTAAGTTAAATAAAACAAAAGACAGTAAAGGTACGTTACAAATCTACATTAAATATCGCTGTAGAAAGTGTAAAAATACATTTTTAACATAAAATACAAATAAAACGTTAAGTTACGTTACTTAACATATGGCTTAAATCGTTTACTATCATAATAATAATAAATTAATAATTAAACCCTTATCCGCACCCCAATGGTGCATAGGGTACTGCTTCATATAATTATCTTGATCGTTTACACATGAAGGAAAGGTGATCAGCCCTCCGCTTCAGGTACCAGTCCAGGGTAATATTGAATAAGTATTACAGTGAAAAACTCACTTATATTTATTTGACCCCCCCCCCTGGGAATCGAACCCGAGACCTCCAGAACGGTAGCCGAGCGTGCTGACTATTACACTTCGGAGGTAGTGTATCATAATAAACATTGTAAAATCGAATTAACAGACTGTTCCTAAAATGTAGTAGGTATTTTTTTTAATGTTTCACTTTACAAAATAGAAGAAAACAGGCATACAAAGATCGTTATTAACACACAACGGGTCCATTAATAATTTGAAAGGAAGCGTACAATTTTACATCACAAATTATAAGTGGATATTGAGATTTAACTTTTTTTATCTGCCAAGAAAAGTGGGTATAAGAAAATAACACGAGCTATCTTTTGTTCCGAAAATTAAAGATGGATCATTTTGTAATAATAATCAAAGCATAAATAATTACAATATAACTTAATAGTCTGTCAAAACTCAACAATCTGTCTGTTGGCTACTAATAATTGCGCATTGGATACCCAATCAGCGTAATACTAACTTGTTACTTTTTCTCCGCTTCAATAACTAGCTCGCTACTTTGCTATCATTAATTATATTTCTAGTTAGAATCACATCACTCTCGACTGAGTTCACAATACGTAATCATTAAAATACAGATTGAAGAAGTAATTCCTGGTTTACTCATCCAAAATGGGTTAACCACACCCTGCAGCCATCAAATGAAAATAATAAATTAAGCGAGGCATTGTTAATTTATATTTTTAAACGCTCATTACAGTAGTGCAACAAGTAACAATAATTACTCCCGATTACTTTTTCAAAACACTCGCGAGCATATGGTTTCTTTATCCGCCTCCGTAGTGCAATGGTCAGCACGCTTGGCTGCCGCACTGGAGGTGCCGGGTTCCATTTTTCACTCTCATATTTATTCAATATTACCCTGGACTGGTACCTGAAGCGGAGAGCTGATCACCTTTCCTTCATGTGTTAACGTTACAGATGACACTGCATTTATATGATGCAGTGCCCTATGCACCATCGGGTGCGGATAAGAGTTAAATATATAGTTTGTACGATCACTTTATGTAGTGATTAGATCGTTTAGTTACCGTACACTTTTTTTACTATGACCAGTACCTTAAGTGCGAAATTGATCACCTTGTCGTCATCGTATAAACGATAAAAATAATACTGCAATGATATGCACTATTAGGGCCGTACGAGTGTTGGAAAAAAGAATACGGGTAAAAAGGTGAAAACATTGTCAAATGAATTCAGTAATCTCACAACTAAAGTAAAAAATAAAATAACATTCAACCCCAGGAATCAATGTGTTATTTACACCGTATTTGTGAGGAGTTTATATTTCTTGTAATTAAGCATTAAGAAATGCCACCAAGCAGTGAAATAAACATTTAATAACTGCAGTCACGTTGATACATTGAAATTGATGCATTTACTTAAATTAAAATCATCATTTGGCAAACTGAATGAAAATCCCAAGTGCATAAAAATGGCTAATAACTCTATAATTATACTAAAGGTAGCCCCTGGCTGGAACCATTTATTCATTTAGGGCAGCATTTTAAGATTTCAACACTTTGCAATGGAAATTAAATTGATATCTAGATTAAAAATTTAATATTGAAATCGGTGTTCGATGACGTGAGTTAACGATTCATATAAATTTAGCGAATTCACGAAAAGTAATTGGTATATTTTTACCTATAATGAATACAGGGCCATCGTAAAATTACCCTCACACTGTAGCGCAAGTGTTATTTTTGCTTCAGCATAGCTTCAGCCGGTCTTCTGAACCTTTGATCTGCTCATATCATCTCTCCAGGATTTTGCTTTTTATTATGTTATAGACTTTTAAAAAAAATATTTTTTATCATAATTTAAATATAATCCAACAATAATAAGAAACGAAAACTATTTTTTTATCAATATTAAAATCAAACACTGATTTTTAAAATCCACTAAATTGTATTTTATTAAAAAAAAAACATATAAAAATAAGATTTGTGACAGTTATTTTGCATTATTTCATTTTCAAAAACAGTTTTCACAAATCTTATTTTTAAGTATTTGTTATAACAAAATACAATTTAGTCGACTCTAAAAATAAATGTTGGATACTAAAATCAAAAATGGAAATCAAAATAGAGCACTACAAATTAAACGCCAAATCTATATATAAATTGAGAATATTTTACTTATTTTTATTTATGCAATAAGTTCTTCGTTTTATTTAATATTTTATTTATTTACAACTAAACCTTGCTTATTTTTATTTGCTGATCATCTCCAAACGGTTGGTATTTCGATTTATAAGGAATTCATCAATATTTTTTTCAATTCAAATGACTCCATTGTTTTGTCTTCAAATTAACAAGTCTTTAGGCATCGTTATTACAACATTACGTATCTCCATCCAGATTCTTTAAATTAAAACATATCAATCGTCCTCTCGAAACGTATCCATTACTTATCCTTATGTTCAGCATATCCTTCGATCCTCAGCTGGCCCTTATAATTTTATTTACGACCGTGAGATGTCACTCGGAAGGTTCCGGAAGTCGGCGGCGACGGCTTTGCGAAGCTACCGGATGTGGAGGTAAATTTTGCAGCTACGCGTATCAATAAGTTTGTCTAAGGGATTGAATGGATAAGAAAATAAAATGTCGTCATAAATTCATTGAAGACTTTACTACGATAATTTTTTAAAGTAAAAAAATTATTAATAAACCGCTGATAGTTTTTTTCTTGAAACATACGAAATAAAGATATTTTCTGAATCTACTTAATGTGGTGGCTGATTTTTTTAATGAATTTATGCACCATTAATATTAAATAATTACGACATATAATATAAACAAAAAAAACGATAAATTACAAATACCATAGAAAATTTAAATATGTACCATTCATTAACAATTTTTTCAATGATTAGAAGGTTAAAATGTGTACAATGTGATCATTTAAGCTAACATATTTAAAAGGTTGATAGTTATTTAATAAATATATTACATGAATCCCATAATTATATTATTTATTAATTCAATAATAATATACTTATGAGCTGGAATAATACAACACAATTGCAGCTACATAATATAACAAAAATAATAAATGCTACATGCAAATTTGAAAACGATTTAAAAAAATGATGGGCAATTTCAAGTGCATAAAAATGTTAAATTTCACCTAATATATTTGATTTAATCTTTCATCAGCACATTTGTTACACTTTGTTTCCAGTGAATGTAATTATTGTCTCTAAATAATACACACCAGACACGTAAATAATAGTTTCCAGTCATCGCAAAATTCTTCTCGTGATAATTAAATTTACACTAAAAACATCTCTACAATTACACAACGGAAATAAAATGCATTTGCATCACAAATTGTTCTCAAATTAATTTTTCAGACACCTCAGAGGCGAGTTGAAAAGAAATTCCCTGGGTGTATAAAAAAACAATTTAAAGTACATTATTAATTTCTCTTAAAAATACTGTAAAACTATCAGTTAGATTTTTTATTACTTTTAATAGATACTTTATTTTCAGTTTTTTTTTATTTAAACTTTATTTTCTGTTTTAGTTAATTTTAATGCTAATATATTTCATTAATAAAGTCGACAGTCCACTGAACACATTAAGTTTGAAACGTTGTCCTCAAAAGCAGGTAATACTTATTTTATTTTATTATTACAGAATTAAGCTTTTAACCTGAATCCAGCTAACCACTGCGCAGTGGAGTGATTGATGTTCGGGGTTCTTATTTCGCTAAATTGTCAGTTGATGGCATCAATTGAGTCTGTCTGACGACAAAAGCGGATCCGACGTTTTGGAGCATGAATGACGTGTTGTGTACCTAGGTACGTACGTGGATATTTCCCTTAATAGCTTTATATGGGCAGATTTTGCATACAGAACTGATCAATTATGCTAACTAAGGGCTTGTATGCAGATTCTGTTGTTCAAATACTCACATCAATTTGTTTTTATAGCGGTGAACTAAAAACAGTAGCCGAAAATATGCGTAAAAAATAAAAAAAGATACGTGAGCTTTTATTATTTTTCGAAGTTACAAAACGTGCCCATAACTAAGTTATTTAAAGAACAAAACATTAAAAAATGTTTTTGTAGGGAAAGTGTCAAAGCCTTCCTCCAATTAAAAAAAACGATTAAATGAATCCTTGTCATATCATTTGTATTTTAAAATCATTGTTAACTTTGTGTTATGGTTATGTAACACTTTCCTCACATTCATCGTTTACTTTGTATAATACCACTTTTAATCGGTATTACACAAAGTGAACGATAAATGATTAGGAGAGTGTTAGATTCTTGCCCTGTCTAAATTTGTTAATTAACGATCTCTCGTTTTTAATCAGTTTTGACAAAAAATTGTTACCATTTTCATGTTTTTTTTTTTTAGGCATGAACAATTATTTATTCAATTTACGTATCCGAATAATTAACAAATAATGTAATTTTTACTCATTTTAGTATAAATCAGAAGCGTTTATGATAATATTTTCTTAAAATATTTTATGCCAATTTATATATATCGCAATTGACAATTTAGTTTTACCACGATACGTTTACACTTCTTGTCGTTTGTGCACTTTACCGTTAGGTAGCGCACTGTATTGTTAATTTGTGTACTTATAAATTGAGCGCTCATTAAAAGTTTTACGATCAAGGCAAAATGGAGCAAGATTAACGTTTTTACTGAAGGATGTAGTAAATTATGTCCATGTTCATGACTGGGACTTTGTTTTTATTTTTCTCGGAGAAAGGTTTTGATTGATGAAATACAATGGTAAGTTTATTACTTCTTGGAAAATACCTATAGTCCCATACGAACGCGACACAGGTAAAATGGTAAAAAACAACTAAGAGTTAAAAAGTGGATATATAGGTTTATTAATTGTACAAATTTATGCTCTTAAATATTTTTATTAATTTCAAATTGTCGTGTTACCTTAATTATTGTATTAAGATATTTTATGAAATCATTGATATCACAAACTGATGAGAATTGAATGGGCAAAACTTTATTAATACGTTTTAAATTAAATAAATGTATTTTTGCTTCTTACTTTACCAACAGTTTGACAGGAAACGAGTCTTCACACTTGATTACGAAACTGGCCAATTGCAAAATGACTTCAACAAATGTTTATCTTCAAATATATTTTTCATATCTACTCTACTCATCCTTACTAACGTTCCTGCAGACAACTTGATCAGTACATCAATGTTAGGTACAGAAAATACAATCTTTTTATATGAATATTCTCATAAAATACGTTAGGGTAATGTTATTTGAAAAATATCAACTTGGATCACAAAATCGCATCAGTTAAAAGTGAAAATTCTTTAAAAAAACCAGACCAAAAAGGTCCAAAGCTTTCTTTTCTTCGCCAACGGGAGCTTTCGTCGCCTTTAACATCTTGTTCGTGCTTCATAAATTAAGATATGAATACCGATAACAAATTCGATTAAATATGGGACACTTCAGCGGTGGTCACACTTCAAACTCTATTGTAAAGGTATCACGGTTAAACCTACCACCTTGTTCCGTTGTCACCACTATGGCATTCGTTTCATCCGAATTTCCCCCCAAAACTCGTTCGTGAACTGTTATAATGTGCTATGAAATCTAGGGTATTACTTCAAACAGAAATAAGATGCATTGTTAAAAATTAATCATAAAACAATTGAGTTTGAGCAACGAAGGCCATTATTAAAATAATATACTTCTTTTCAACTCATAAAATTATTATTCCCTAACGGTCAGGTCTTACATTTTTCACAGAAGTGTACTCTCAGGGTAAAAAGAACAATAAGAAATTTCATATAAAAATTTCGAAAATGCTAGTGCTAGAAGTGATGCGACTTAAAAAGAAATGATATCTTAATGATACAATATTTTTATGTTAGAATAAATAAAAATCCACTTAATGATCCATAATCCTAGTATATAATAAGCAAGTTAAATAATAAATAATAAATGCAACTCCCATCAAAAAAAAAAAAAAAAAACGATATTACATATATTTCTAAAGATCTAAAAATATGTATCGGTTAGTTGATAATCAAAATAAGCCACATTTGATTTAATTTCTTTGTATTACTCCAAGCGGTATCACGTACTGTCTCGGTAAAGTAGATAACAAGATACATGCAGCATCACTAACGATTTCCAATCAAAACACCACCATTCACACGAGTCATGTTTACAGGAATAATTTTATTAGATGACGCGCCGTGGCGTCCATTATGTGGCGTAATGGGAACCCGAAATGGCAGCCGATATTCCACAAGACAATACTCCGACATCGTGTCCCTCCGTCACGCCCAACACACTCCATTCTTCTTACTTCTCTGCATGGAAATGATATTTTCCTTTTGTACTTATCTCGCGCCGGATTCCCATGTCCCATTGTGAGACGTCAATTAATTTCACAGACTTCAAAACAATTAGAGACGGGGTGCTCGGAAAATCGACTAATTCGATTGTGTCGATCTGACTTGGTTGAATGGCTTATTGGAAGTCGATAAATTGGCTCGCCCTTTCTCGGTCCAAATTTAAATTAGATTTCTTAAAACGTCAAACTCTCGCCTCCAGCTACTGATCTGTTATAGTACCTACCTGAAAATATTTAATCAAGTTAATTTTAACACATACCTATATTTATTAGTATACTTTGTATGCCTTCACAGTATGGTATTTTAAATACTTCTCTGGGTTAATTCAATTCCTAGGAGCTCATTTTTATCTTTTTTTTTAATAAAAAAAGAAAATTTTACCTTTATTAAAATTCTACCGATCAAATTGATTCAAAATCCCTACAAAACAAAATCCCAAAAAGGTCATTGGATGGGCATAACACATTACACATCGGAGATTGGTTCTGCACGAGTTTTAGTTTTATCAAACCGTAAAATTACATTGTCTCATCTATCAACTGGCTTGGCCAGTGAGAAATAATAAGAAAATAGTGTTTTAAGCTAAACGGAGTACAATTTAATAATAAATAAATATCGAATCTCTCAGTTCACAATTTTTAGGAGGAAGTTTTCACAAAACCTTTGATTTTGCCGATCTAACTAGGAGAAATATAATTTATTATTTAGCTACTACATTCTCTACAAACTATTAGCTACAATATTAGAATGTCTTAAGGGTGTTATTTAAATCATACAATTCGTGTATCCGCGCATATGTTTGTAAAATATATGTTTTTTTTTTCAATATATTGAAAAAAAAAATCATTTTTTACCTTACCTTTTAATGACTCTTTTCTTTTCAAAGGCACATATGCATTTGGATGAAAAACTTATTTTTTCAATATAAAAACATTGTTCTAACCAAAAATTTGATTACGTCAAATGTTACTTGGGTTTAAAGAGAATTAAGTTGCGGGTCATCGATTATTTTGGGTATCCTTCAAATTTCATTAATTGATTCGACAGTCACTTTGTACTAAAAATCTACCCATTTTTTATTTAATTTTACTTGCTTAATATGTGCCACTTTTCAAATAAAAAAAATGTATTTCGATGCATTCTACATCATTCTCATAGTGTTTGAAAATTATGCGGAATGCATCAAAACTGGTGCCACAAAAGATTTTAAGTAATAGTGGTATTTTCACTACAAATTTTGAGTAAATTAAAAATACAATTATTTTTTTTAGTTTTACCTAGGTTACAACATGAATCTTCATGGGCAGTTAGCGCATTATCAAGTAGCTTTTTCTGTCCCGGTTTTGTTCACAATTTACAACGTGATCGGGTTCACGCCTCGTCATCTTTCTATTAATTTCTATAACGAAAATGTCATCAATTTGTCGACCGTTTATAAATTAAATCACGAATTTTGAAGATGTTCACGATTTTTTTTAAATCGAATTTTACGTTTTAAAAAAATGACAGTTAAAAAATTATATACACCAATTTAAAGGTGAAAAATTTTTAATTTCGTAAAATTATCAAAAACTGTAAATTTGTTTTATTTTTTTATTAAAATAATACAAAAAATACATAATCGCCAAAATTTTTGTATTCTTCTTTTCTTTATATTAAAAGAAACATCCAGTAAAACGTTAATATTGTAATATTTTTAACAAAAACATAATAAAAATCAAAAAATATGTATGTTTATGTATTTAAAAAAATTAAATTGTTGATTAATATTATTTTAATAACATTAAAATGGAGAAGGGAAAATTTACATATCTCTTTTACCAGCTTCTTAGCGAACATGGAATAAATAAAATTTCCTTATAAATCTAACGATAATATAATCATTAAATTTAGTTAAAGAATATATTCTACCAGTATTTTTTTTTCAAAAAACTTTAATTTAGAAGGTTACATTAAAATTATAACTTTAAAATAAAAGGGTATGTTGGTAATTGAGTAACTATGACATAAAAAGGGTGTATTATTATTCGACAATGAATAGGAATCTATAATAACATATACAGTGCCATTATAGATTCCAGGTAGCTATAAAGAAGTCATTTCCTTATAGCTCATAATTTGAGGTATGGTAAATAGCCATATAATCAGCACATCATTAAAGAGACCGCACTAGTAGATTACCGAAAACAAAGGATTAAGGACTTTTGTAATAACAAAAAATGTTAAATGTCAAATTATTGTTGACTTGTGGGGAGATATTTTTTTCTTGGCGAAAAAAAGAAGCTGCAATATTATTTCCCAGATATATTTAATATATTTATTGCACTTTATCTGTAAATTAATATTAATTTATGATTTCAAAAATTAATCTAATTCATTTGGAATTATCATGTAAGAAATTCATTCTAATAGAAAAGTTATTCATAAATATTTTCTCTATTTTGAATATTCAAAATCATTTACAAGCAGATGTTGGCGCTAGATCCGAGACAAATAAAAGCCTTAAAAATGCCTCTTATTATCTGGTTAAACCCTTTTGGTGTCCTCGGTAAATACAGGGGTGCGTGAAGTGTAGCAGGCACCCTTATTTGATTAAGATAAAAAATAAAGTAGAATGATTTCGAAATAACCCTTCATCCCCATTAAAGTATTATTATTTATTTGAATCCGAATTCCTTGATATCGACTTATAATTATCTTATTCATATATTTATTTTTTTTGTACGATAGAAAAAAGTGGATGAGTAAAAACCTTTTTTTTATGAACATTTGCGTTTCTGAATACTCTATACCTATTGACAATAAAATGTTGTAAAAAATAATACTATTTAAGGAAATTAAAATGTTTGCGATAGATATTGTTGTTGATTCAACATTATTTTCGGGTAACCCTAAGCGGCTTGTTTTGAAAAAAAAAGGAATCGAGTAATGGTAGACTGGGGCAGAAAACAGATCCACTGACTTATTTTTTTTAGTATTTTCAGAATTGACATTTTTTAAAATACGTTGATTAACCCATCATTCTTTGCGCACATAAAATAAAAAAATTATCACTATTTTTAACTGATAAAAAAACTTTAACTGTTACAAGAAAACTTAAGAGATTTATTTGATTGCTAACGAGTGGCACGCTCCCTAATGAAATGTTTCATCCATTAAATAAAAAACTATTCTTGGTTTGGGTTTAAAAAAAAAAATGATTGTATCATAACTCAATACGCTCGATAGAAAATTGTTTTGTTCTAGTGTTTCGTGATGTGTGTGTACAGGGTTCATTCATTTATTAACAATGTTTCAATACTGCATTATAATTGTAACTTATGCTAAAAATATAGTACTTTAAATAGTTAATGACGTTTTACGTTTATGTAGGATCTTCCATTAGCAGCTAGCATAGCAGAGCACCCGGAGATTGTAAAGTTCGGAAGAGTTGAGGTTTCGGCAGGTGCCCTCGACTCGTTATCATGCAGCGGCCTAAATTATTTAGATGAGGATAATTGTTATTCTAGGAGTCCAGAGGGCATTTTTATTTCATAATGTTTGTTTGATTAGCGTGTCGTTAAAGGGACCGAAGCAAAAAATGTAATAAAAATGATTACTCAAATGAGGAAAAGTCACTGAACGGGTTGAAATTTCGCCGATGCTTAAGGTTTCATAATTTGTAGAAATTGGTCCCTTCAAGGAATGGTTAAATATTGAAAGTATTTTTATTATTTTTAATTACCAATCGAATTAGTTCTCGTACAATGTATACATAAATAATTTGAATTAAAAAAATATATATTCCTAATTTTGAATTATTTTTCTAATTTACAACTTTTGCCCAGTATTTGATAATTTTTAAACTATTATCTAGTTCTGAAGATGTGTTTCTCAGTTTTTTATTTGCTAAATAAACAATATAAAAAGATAAAAGTTGCCTGGAATATTCGCGACTTGAAGCCCTACGTAACAACTAACGACCCGCAGCATGGCTGGCGCATAAAGATGCAGTTTAACCAGCTCAAGCCCGATTCTTCCATAAATCTGTTTGGCATGACCTGTCGCCGGTCTATATTTTATGTGCAGGGAGTAAACATACAGCCTTAAGTACATATACTAGGCACTTTAAAAATACGTCACAAGTCCTTGCGTGAAGCAGAAAGAAGGTAGGTTCCAAATACATGGCACTTTAATGCTTTTAAGTAGTTGCTCTGCGCATTTTTACTTGTTTTAAGATTAATTCTAGCTAATTATTTCAATATGGGTGCAGAATAAATTGATGTAGTTTACGTGATAATAAATTATGTATCAATATTTCACTTCTATTGACAAGGAATAATAAATTTAAATTGATTAGGTATGGTGATTGGTAAATAATTTTTTCAGGTTTTATTCATATTAGAATGTTGTTTTACGCACTTTACCTACGTATGTACCTACTCTTATACATAAAGGTTAAAAATACAAATAAAAAAAATCGTACTGTGAGACGTTTTTAATAAAATCTGATGATAACCGATTTTTATAACATAACTAGCCATATTATTGTTAATGTAACTATTTTAGTTAATGTAATGTAATGTTTATAATTGTAAATGTAACTATTTTTTATTATATATATTTTTAATGTAAAGCTGTTCAATTCCCGAACAAATAAAACAAAATAAAATCTACACTTGAAAAAAAATGAAGTATATCCGATGAGTTATTTATTTGGATAAAAATAAATATTTAAACTGATCAAAATAAGACGTTTAGAATTTCCAATATTATTTCAGAGATTTTCAAGAATTTATTAATGATTCCGAAAAATAATTCAGAAATAAATGCATGATATAAAATACAATTAAAGAGTAAAACAAAGAACATAACTTAAAAATGATTTTAAAAAAATAACAGATTACTAAAATTAAATTAAGTGAAATTAAATATGTATGAACATGCAAACAATCACACTCACATACAGTTGTTGACAGCCATCTTCAAAAATATTATGTACTTTTTTCGACAAAATAATAATAAAAATAATAAAGCGTTATTAAACATAAATAATTTATTAGTAAAACTCTATTCTGCAGAGGTGTGTGTATGTACATAATTTGTTTGCGTTAATATGCAAAACCTACTTTATTACTCTCGATCGAGGGAGCTTACACGCATAAATCGAGATAAATCTTAGAGCCACCGACAATATTTCAAAAGTTATGCTTTAATTTGCATCCGAGGTGGTTTCGTACTTAGGTAAGCTCTCCATGCTAAATGCAATAATTCTTTCTTACATGAAGAACCTGTTAACACGGACAACTGGATTATCCATCAATACGTAAGCTGGAAAAATGTGAAATCAAAGAATCGAAAAGAAATAATTTATAATGATTATTCTTAATGGTGCTGACTTAACATACTGAGTTGACAATACTCTCGGTAAACATGTTTATTTTCCCAATAACTACACATGGTCGAGTTCTACAAATAAATATATTTATATTGACCTACTGGTTTAAAATTATTAATTATAATTACTCTGGCTGTTATTTTATAGTTGATGTTTTCTCAAATTTATTAAATCCATGAAAAAATTGGTATTTAATTTGTTATTATTTTAAATATTTTGTGGCATGTACTAGAACTGATGGAAAAGTTTGGTGAAAGGCTGAGTACTAAGGTAGCGGTTTAAAAATCGGAAGAAAAATACGCGGGGGTGTTTAAATAACTATAGAATAAGGACTAAGGGTACCTACTTGAAAAGTACTTTATTATTAACAAATCAGGAGAATATAATGAGTGAAGAAAGAACAGAAAAATAAATTTATGAGGCGAATTTTCATAATTGGAAATAGAGACAGAGGAAGACTGAGGAAAATTTGGCATGATCAAGTATTTCAAATAATTGAAAGTAATCAGGTCAGGAGTGGGAATAATCTGCGGGTAAATGCATGGATGTGGAATAGGTGAAGATTGTTTGGAAAGACCGAGTTGTGTGGCGGTCTATTCTCCCTGCCTACCTCTGTGGTGACGCCGCTGCGTGATGGTATGTTAGTTAGTTAGTTTTTAGTCATGTTGTACATTTTTACATATTTTTTTCCATAACTTGAAAAATATTATAATTGATGAAGTGTTATAGTTGATTTGCATGATTCATTAACTCTGCATTATAAAATCCATCAATCTAAGCACATCCAGTGATCCATGTTGCAAGTAACCGTCACGCGGTCACGTGTGTTCCCGTAATGATAGGACAGGTGAGGTCGCCTCGACTATTACACTACATTAAATAATAAATAGAGTCGAGATAAAGGAGTGAGGCTAAGTGTTTACGGGCAGATGTCGGGAGAGGCGGGATGGTAATTAGCGATAGAATAAAGTTTATATCAGAACTATGACGGACAGTCAAAATACCGGACCTATCAGTTACGGGCCGGAACGGGTCGCATTATGCAGGCACTGAACTAAAAATATTTTAATTGCCATTGTCTTATATTTGGACTTTTTATTAATTACTACAACCAATCACATTATCTCTACAGAATATCTAGAAGTTTTTTAGCCGATTCTAAATAAAGCATTTTTTTCCAATATGTAAGATGTGTTTTAAAATAATATCCCTGATAACTGTCATGTGACACTGTAAAAAAATCTATATTGATATCTCACCAAAGAAAAACGAAGTTTGAATATTTACAGGGCTTATGACCTGTTAAAGGCTGGTTAATTGATCACTTAACACAGTGTAAGATTCACCATTCTACCCATGATTGACAACCTCGGTAGGTAGATAATTTTTTGGAAATCATACATATGTATATCATCAATTTTATGACGTTTCATCAGTGAATTTACAACAGCCATCTATGTTTAGATTGAAAAACATTCTAGAAAGCGATATATATACTTACTATGGCCCATCAATGTTATTTTAAATAATGTATTATATAAACATGATAATTATGTTAGTTTTGATATGTTATGAAAGATCTCGTAGTAATATTTCAAAGAAATATTTATTTTAAAATGTAAATCCATATGTTTAATGACCTTTTTGCTTTGGGCCAAATTATCAGGAGCAAATTACGGCTCGAGACAAGGTTTTAATGAGAGAAGGGTTGAGGCCTGCGCACTGGGCAAGGCGCACTAGACAACGCGCACGCTCCCAGATAACCCTTAGCTATTTGTTCCTCGGCAGGTTGATTTTGACCATTTTTTCTTCGTTTTGTGCTCCGTATAATTGGGAATCTAAATGTAATATGAAATGATAATTGTTATACCGGATAATTTATTCAGATGGGAAGTCGTTTGCATAGATAAAACATATTCAAATAAAACAGAAATATTTTGTCAGTTAAATTTTATGAGATTATTAAGTGACCGCCTTTATTAAATTTATGTTAAATTTCATTTGAAAGAGGCTCATCTGCAACTCAACTTAATAAAAAAAATACCTACTTAATATTCATCGTTATCGTTAATCTTTTCTTTCAACGGAAATGTATTTCATTTTGGTTTCATTCTATAAATCCATAATATTATATAATAGTTTCTCAAGAGTCATATAATGTGAGTTTTTAAATTTATTAAAAAAATCGTTTGAACGAACACTGTTTTAGAGAAGAATGAATAAATAATCATTAAAATATTACTTTCTAAATCGGCTAAAATGAGTTTTTACCTAAAGTGTATACGCATATACTTGGGTATGAATATATTTAAATATTTCAGGGAGTATTGTTATTTTCAGGCAGATAAAATTGACCCGTGTTAAATTTGGACTAAAAGTAATGGGAAAGTTCACGACACTAACGGGATTACATTCTACTCTGTTTGAAGTCAGTTTTCGGTTATTTGTCCTCTAATCTATGTTTTTTTTTCGTAATAGTATAATTGTGACTATTGTGTTGGTATCGACATTTTTTATAAGTGGATTGAAAGGGTAAATATTCATATTTCGAAGTAGGTACATACTAGTTTTGTCTATCATTTTGATTTGTTTTCATTGAAATGGTAAAGTTGATACAGTCATAATCACGAATTCTTGTGAGTATCTGCACAAGATAAATGCTATTATGATGGAAATTGCCAGCTTTATAAGGGAACGTAACAAGATAAATAATGTTCCAACATCTTTAGATATTCAAAACTGCTACATCAGCATTTGTCACCCTGTTCATACGACCAGTGAATCTAAACATTTTCTGTACCTTACACTTTTTGAATATTTTAGTTATTAGTAAATGATATTTTTATCTGTTGTTACCACGTTTTAAATGTGTTGTGCCATCATTTATAGATTCAATCCACGTTTCATCACCCTTAAAGATATACATACCTACGACAAAACATGTACCCACAACAATGCAAATCGAGCCATACGTTTTTTTGAAATCATCATATCTAATATTTGTATAACTTTAGTAAATAAAAAATGGTCGCTTCAAGAGTGTTGAATATCCTCGATGAGCGCATGATATTTTTCACAATTTCCTAAAAAATATCTCTTAACACTCACCCTTCGCTATTTTGTATGCTATATGAGTAAAATTTGGATAACTTATAGAGAAGAAAAAAATTAATATCGTACCTTATTAATCAATATGCTGTACATTTTAATGAAGAAAAAAATATAACTTGATACTTAAAAATTTTCATCGTATTCAAATATATCGAATGTTACATACCACGTATTGAGAATCCCCATTAAGGAGATAACACACCACATTAGATTGACGAACTGCTTCCTACATGTCAGTCATGTTAAGTAAAGTTTATGCTCCGTTCTGAACTCAATCTACTTCCTCCTTCTTTTCACCCCTCTCTACTCATTTTTCACATTATCAGAAACTCCTTAGGGGGAAGGCAGAGGTATATGATAAATTGGTAGGATTATTTGTATCAACTTTTTGATGTTCATATTTAACTTGCATCATAAACAAAGTCAATATATTTGTGATTTTTATTAAGATATTACATACTGCCGTATGTTTGACTTTTTGCGTATTTTACCTATAACGTCATCTGATTCCGATTACATGTATTTTACTTTTAGGTGAAAAAATCACCTTGCTTTCCCATAATTATAACATTTCCCATAAATCTTCAATCAACTAAACCTACACCAATTGTCCCATGCACCATAACTAAGTATAAAGAGAGGTATAATTATCGATTAAACAAAGGTTTTATCGCAAATCCTCATAAAAACTCCTAAAATTTTTTTTTAAAGATATTCGTTGAAAGTTAAATATTATGATGTATCGTTTATGAATGTGAAAAATAATTTTTTTTCATTTGTTAACAACAACAAAAAAACGCAAGGAAATTCAACTTCTTCAAAATCTTATTACCAGCTTTTTGAAAAATAAAATCTTTACATTCGATTTGTAGGAGGTTGTATTGTTGAAAGTATTATTGTTAAAGGTAGTATGTAAAGGTAGGATTTACGGAATTTCTAGAGTAGTCATAAATGTTATTTTGTCAATGGACCAATATTGGATGAAAAAGTGACTTTCGACTACTGAGACGAGTGATTTGATGATCATTGTGCGATTTGAAATTAAAACGTTTGATAAAAATGCGGACGTCATCGATTCTCAATCGTTCCGAAAGGATATTCTTGTATTTCCTTCTTCCGTGACAAATGTGAACATTTCTCAAATCGTTTAATCGATTCTCGATAACAGGGATTCTCAAGTACAGGACTCCAAACAAAACACTTTGACGAATAATGTTTATAAAATATTCATTTATTTAATTTAGATTAGATTTCTTGGCTAGCAAAGATTATGTATCGGGTTTGGTTACCGGCATAGTTATATTATTTATCGTCACCAAAAATAAATGTAATTTCACCTAATGCTGGTTATTTATGCTGGATTTACTTTACTTTTTGTCATACTTTTGCATGTAAGTATATTGACTCAGCACAGGTTATGTCTAAAGAGCCGAAATGCAGATAAATTACATGTTTATTTAAGAAATAAATTCATAAATAACAATATCAATAAAAATACAGATTGGGGAACAAATTCAAATAAAACTGCCCTTTTTAAGTGTGACATACACCTAGTTTAAAAAAATTCTGTTATTTTATATCAAATTTTATCAAGTAAAATATTTTATATTCTTATTTTTTTCTCTCTTTTTTGTGTGTATATTAGGTAAAAATAGATAAAACAATAAAAAAATGTATGTACAAAGAAGTCCTCCGACAAGACACATAAGGTGGCTTGGTGGGTCTCTGCAAAAAATATTTCATTTGCGTTTAAAATTGTACTTTAAATAAATGTTTTTAATGTATGTCAATAAATAAAAAATCATCAATATTAGCAAAAAAATCCTCACCAAATAACAAAACTGTGACTATTTGATGAACTCTTTGACTTTTAAAATACATTGATAAGTAATAACATAAAGACTTTTATTCGATGAATACTGGGAGTAATTTTTAGCCACGGCCCCGAGTTATCCCACCCTGTCTGAGATAATCGCCACTACTTATAAAGGAAAGTGGGTAAGGGCGAGCAAGTCAGGACCGGCAATGGGAATAAATCGATACATTGTACCTTCCTGGGCTCGAACGAATTTATTGTCCTATGAAGCGACTGAAGGGCCGATAAAGCCCTGCGCGCGCAGCGTGTGCCCAAACAAATCGAAATTAGTTGTATATCGATTTTCTTTACCCTAAAAAATCCACGGATTTACGTTATTTTAGATGGATCCTAACTTTAACCTAATCACTTGAATTCCAGTAAAGTTTGATACTCAGTTTTGTATAAACTTAACGTATTGAACATGATTTGGTTCTAATGGCACTACATTTGAGTGACGGAGTAAAGCATCTTTTGAAAGCACAATAATGCATGTAACCCCTGTAAAATTATAGGAATAACCCATAAAACTTACGATTTTTAGGATATTTTAGTTTCCTTCAATTATTTTACTATTAAGTTTTGCTATTTAGTCTATGTTTTTCTTCGGTTAAAAGCGAAGTAATTATTTGTTTTATTTTACGGGACTCATAGTAAGGCTCGGAGTAAAGATTTTTACGAATAAAGATTTAGTTTGTAATATTCTCACAAGTAAAACTAGAAATAAATTAAGACCGAACTTATTCATTCGATTACACTCCGGTTAGTTAAAATTCTCATTTCAAGCATGTTAATATATTTTTTCCATAATATGTAGTTCAATAATAACTGTTTGAGAAAAAAACAAAGCGTATTAAAAAAACCATTTGATTTCGAAAATTAATGAGTATCGAGAAGATTCCATTTTTTATCTGTAAAAATAGAGACTCTTTAGTGATGACGTTGAAAAGCATATAAAGCTGATCATATTTAGGTTCCCTTTAGCCAAGGGTCTATTTAAGTTTCACAATAGACTACCCATTGTGAGTGGACCGGGAAAGGCGTAACGAAGCGGGTCAGGTAGCCATTGTGAAGCGCCCCTAAGTAAGTACTTTTTGTGTGAAATTGATGACATTACACGCCATCTATACTCATTAACGGTAGCAGATATTTGCAGAGTCATGCTATGAGGAAAACACAATCATAATACGTCCTGGCATGAGGATGAGAACTGAGTACTACTCGTATTACATAATCCTGCATACATGACCGAATAAATAATTTGATTTTTAACTGTCTGCAAAGCAATAGTATTTAGAAATAAACTAAATATACAAATATTGCTTAGTATTTCCATGGTGAATAGAAATGATATTTTATTATAGGTAGGTACTACGAAGGACAATTTTTTGCTCGTCGTAAAATTAGAAAGTGGTTAAGCCGTTATTGTCACCAAAAATTAAACCGAAAGAATAATAAGGTATTTGATGAAACTGCATTTTATTTAATAGAACAACCACTTTAAAGATTTCAGCATTTATTTTATTTTACCATTGACCGGGTTTCGTCGTTATCGACATCAATCAGACCAGTCTGATGATCTCGGTTACAACGAATTCCATTTAATGGTTAAATAAAATATAAGTGAAAATAAGTATACAATTTTTATTTTATTAAATAAAGGATAATAAGGCAATAACCGTAGTTACTTTTTTAATGAACCATAAAAAATAATAATAAAAACCGTTCTGTTTTATAAAATCAAAATTATCAATCATGAAATTGTAATGAATTCGTTGTATATCGATCTCAAAATAGTCCACGGGTCAATTGATCGAAATTTAATCAATCATGAATTTGTATGATTTTTCATAAGGTTATTTTTATACATATATTTAAATGATTCAACCGAAAGTCTTGTTTGTGTGTGAGAGTAAATTATTAAGGATGGGGATACACACACACACACACATATATATATATATATATATATATATATATATATATATATATATATATATATATATATATATATATATATATATATATATATATATATATATATATATATATATATATATATATATATATATATATATATATATATATATATATATATATATATATATATATGAATATAATTATATAATTATATTAATTTTACCAAAAAGACATCGATAATATCCAGATTGTGGAAACTTGTACTGACATTATAATTATCTAAAACACTTTTGACGCCATTTTGCAACGATAAGTTCAGTTATAATCGCGGCTAAACAATATAATAAGCGCACGATTTGCTCTCGGTAGAAAAATACTCAAATCGTTATACCTCCATAGGAAATTGTGAACAATCAGTAAATTAAGTCGGAGTTTCAGCACGGATAGCTTCAGGCACCCTTATAATAGGCAAGTTATTTCATGCCCCGTTAGAATTGGAAAATCTAAATATTCAGTTTTCAGAACCTCGAGAGAGGTATTAATAATATGACTAACTAACCGCTTCCCCGCTGGGGTAGGCAGAGAGAATAGAACGCCTTTCTGCTTTCGCAAACATTTTTCGGTTCTTCCACATTTATGAAGGTATCTCCTCATACATTCCCCCCGAATATAATAACTTCTGAGCCTGCCGCTTTCAAGTATTTGGCATACCTGATCGTGCCAAGTTTTCCTCGATCTTCCTTTGCTTCTTTTTCCAACACTCCAAACCATCTCATAATCATGTCCCACCACAAAGTGAATGCTGAAACAATAACTAACATATTTTAGAACCTCCCATATAAATAAACCATGGTTGTGTTAAAGGATCTATTTTTTTTACGCCATGTCTTTTTAGTCAAAACGTCAAAAAAATTATAATTACAATTCATACGAGCTGGGTATAAAAATATTCCAAAATAATTATGTCCAACGCTGTGAAACTCAACATTACTGATTGTTATATCTGTAAGAAGGACTTGATATTATTGTACTCATTTTAATTTGAAATTACCAAAACAGGATGTTTTTTACAATACATTGTAGTCTCCCTTAAAACCATTACTTTGCAATATAATTTTCGTGGAATTCACAAATTACTTCACACAATGAATAGGAAAATAACGGCTGACAGAAATAATTTCGCCCTTGGGGCATTTCGAAAACATTTATTTTAGCCAATTTACAAGTGGGTAAATAGTTTACTCATATTGCGTATTTTACTAGCTACTACATATATTCAAAATGAAAAAAAAAATGTTAAAAATATAACGAGTACCTACACAAATATTCGATTTCACGATTTCAAGGAAATATGAAAGGATGGATATTTACAGGGCCTACGACATGTCATCGGCTGGCTTGAGATATCACCGTTTTTCTTATTATTGTACATGCATTTTGCTTTTGAATTTATTAAGTATTTTCAACTGCCAGGTGCCAGGAACGCCATCTCTTAACAACTTTGGGAAACATCACAAATAACTTCTACTTTTATGGTTTAAAATTTTTGATAATATTTCAAATGTCTCCTGATGAATGTAAAAGATATCGCAAGAATTGTCTTTATTGTAAAAAAAGGTTTTTTACTTCACAATATTCTCAACTGCTAGTATTTCGGCTTATACGCAATATGATAGTTGTAAAAACAATATAAATATACAAACAGTTTTGGAGTTTTAAATCTATGTCGATTGTGAATTATGCACAGAATTGTAAACGTTACATCAGTGTATAAAGTGATAAGCCACTCGATGACAGGTTGTAATCCCTGTAAATCAACGGATTTTAATGTTCTCTTTTCTTAAAATTTTAATCGTCTTCATTGAGACATTTAAAATATATAAAATGTTATGTTTTGCAATGTTTACATTATTTATATAGTGTGGGTATTATTATCTTAAAGGAACTATACAAAAAAAATAGGTTACGTTAGTATAATTGTTCTTATTATGGGAAGTTTTAACTTTTAACCATATTTTTAATAAAAAGATCAAAAATAATAATGACTACCGAAAAAGACTTGGCACGATCAGATCAATCAGAACCTAAAATCTGGAGGTGTCAAAAGTCTATGTTATCGGAGGGCATGTATGACTAGATGTATGAATGTGAAGGAGGCGAGGAGTGTGTGTCAGGACAGAAGAGTGTCATCCTCTCTGCCTACACCTGCGGGGAAACTGCGTGATAGTAGTAGTAGTAGTAGATCAATAATAATATTACACGGTACCTAAATATGTAAGTACTTTTTTTTTATTCGTGGAATATATTGAATTTGAATCTCAGTAAAACAAATTGTGCAAACAAAACAGTCTCGAATGAGTGTATTTTTTCATCAAATTTTTCAAAACCATCGTGCGGAGCGGAGGTCAATTATCTTTGTGCAAATTCTTTGTGTTTTATTCAATTTCTTCGCTAGTAATATCCCGCATCGTCCATCAAACAAGCAAGAGTTTAGCAGTCACCAGAACACACTCTTAAAACGATTCCTGTCAAAGAAAAGAGTCCAGCTTCAACATGCCGACTTGCTACGATTGCGGACCCTGTCCTCCTTGCGGGCCCTGTGGACCTTGCGGACCTTGTGGACCCTGCGGACCCTGCGGGCCTTGTGGACCTTGTGGACCGTGCGGGCCTTGTGGACCCTGCGGACCTTGTGGACCCTGTAAAACCGGGCTAAATATCACCATCTACAGCTGCTACACGGATCTTCAATGAAAATCGTCAAGTTGGTCAGATCGCTTCCCCCAGTAACAGTGCCTTTTTTAATAAATGAGAATTTTGGATTTTTTTTTATATAATTATAAATTATCTACCGTTTTTCTACGTAATGCATGTCTTATAGTTCATATTGTATTTTATATTAGTTACTCTGCTCTTCTACAATTTTCCATATGATTAAATTATTTTTCTAACTATTTGAATCTTTAATATTATTTGATTTAAACAACAATTACATACTTAATAAGCTTTTTCCCAATCAAGGTTCACACTAAATTTTAAACCTCCAATCATTTTTATCATTATTTTCATTATTCTGTTGTGAATAATTAATATGACAAAAATTCATAAAGTCTATACATGTTCTAGAATTACAGTATTTTGTAAGCAATTCGAGTCGAAGTTCTCAAAAATACTCGTGTGTGTGTTTATATATAAAAGTATTACATTTTTAAATTCTAGACCAGTACCTACCCATAATTTACATTCCTACGTGAATTATACACCATATTTCTAAATTTCAAATATTTATGTTTTAATACTTGAACAAAATATAAGTATTTTACTTCATTATACCTCACGTTCCAATTTTTAACTGATAAAATTAAAACAAAAAAAAAAGTTGAAATAGTTTGGACAAGTGGAACGAATGAGTGAGGTATAAACTGTAAAACAAACTTATGATGCGAATATGGTTAGAAATAGGAGTTGTGGAAGATTGAAGAAAATATGGCACTATAAAATAGTTTAAATGCTTGAAAGAAGTTAGGTTAGGAGTCGGATTAATCGGCGGGTAGATATGAAGAGATGCATGAATGCGAAGAAGTAAAGAATGTTTGCGGGAATTGAGTGGTGCGGCGTTCTATTCTCTCCGCCTACCCCAAGGAGAAGCGGTGTGATGGGTTTAACACAGTTTTCACGGTCTTTCTGACGTTTGAATATTTTTTTAAAATTTTTTGCTCAAGGGCTCTCACGCATTTGCAACAGCTTAATACGACTTGCATAACCATATGCCATTGTTGCTATCCTCGTTACTCTCTTCACAATTGATTGTACCTACGATTCCTCCCTTATTTCCTAAATGTCTTCTTTCACTCCGACCTTTTACTTACGTCATCCGTCTTACGGCATCTTGGAGTAATCAGCCTTCACGTAGGTACTCAACGATCAAAATATCAAATGCACCATTACAAACAGGGATAAGAACAAAATTTCGACCAGCTTTAGTGAAACATTTACGACTACGCATCTCACAAATCAAAATAATAAATTAATTATTACGAAGCTTTCAAGGTGTACCAATTTTATCGGTAAAATCTCTGGCCACTGGTGCTGTTATTTTATTGCAGATAGTCGTTGATTAGTTGGTCCATGAGAATGTATAGGCGCGGGTTAGTGCATAATGTGTACCGGTGCCGGGTTCATATCACGACGGCTGAGCAGTTGAAAGCGGTGGCCACTTGCGCGATTGACAGTTTAACCACCATTGCGTGCTGCGTGCTACCGCTCGGGATCTTGTTCCCAGGATGAGGCAACCTCCAGTCTGCGGGCCTGCCGCTCGACCACGGCCTGGACTTAGACATTAGACAATCACCTTTCCGTGATTATTTAGGTTTATAGGACGGAAAATTATCTCCTACCATGTAGGCAACTATCTCAGCACCAAAAATATTTCTGATATCCTAATATTGACAAAATTATCTACAGATAAATACGCCCAATTTTTTTCACCGCTAGCCCAAATTTAAGCCGTTAATTAAAATGTTAGAAATTCAAAGTATATTTTGACCAGTTTAACAGAAATATATTATTATAATAAAACCCTTATCCGCACCCCAATGGTGCATAGGGCACTGCTTCATATAAACGCAGTGTTATCTTGATCGTTTACACATGAAGGAAAGGTGATCAGCAATATTGAATAATATTACAGTGAAAAAATCACTTATATTTATTTGACCCCCCCCTGGGAATCGAACCCGGGACCTCCAGAACGGTAGCCGAGCGTGCTGACCATTACACTACTGAGGCGGACGAAATATATTATTAGTTTCTATAAACGTTGTTACTGACTGCTTTAAGGATAACAAATAACAGTAAAAGAATGCAACCCTGTTATATCACTTGTCATAATTTGTCTCCGTACCTTTTTATCACTTGTGCTTGACATTTCATCGAGTAAAATGATATATTTCCATTAAATGATTCGCAGCTACTTCATCACGGTATTAATTGATTCGCAGCTGCTTTTTACATATACCAAGTAAATGTAAAATGAAATAATTTTCCAAATAGTTTTACAAATCAGGGATTCTCCACATAGAAAACATTTTACATTTTTGACATCTCAGCATAGATTTGGGGTAAATTTCTGTGAAAATAAGTTTAACTGAATTAGTTTCGGGCACATCCATTATAGGTCACAAAAGATAAATCGGTAATAAGTTCATATGATAGACGATATGGATCGGTAAAATCCGCAAACGACTCGTTACAACACCATTTTCATTTTGTTTAATTCAAAGATGCGTGAAAACAAATGTAAAATAAAAGAAAGGTATGAGAAAGAGAAGCATGCGCCTTGGTCTGCGCAATTTACACATTTTCTGTGTTCGCCTATCGGTATATAAGGTAGGTAAAGATAAATGGTTCTGACAATTACTGGATTACCGTTTGCGACCGTGTTTAAGTGCCTCATTTCAAATGAAACCGTGATTTCATACACTTTCTGATAACATACCTGTTATGAGGTATGGCGCACTAGTAGCTGTAGGTACGTGCAATGCAAAGTGCGGAGGGCGTAGGCTCAGGGCAGTCTCGAGGAGACACGACACGCTATCCACGCACATACCGCATACCTTCATACGAACAGTTTAGGGGGGAGTCTAGAAACACGTGATTTCATGTCATGTATTAGAAAATATCAAAGTCACTCGAACAGAAGAAACGTTTTTAAGAGGGAACTCGCAAACTTCAAATTCAGAACGCGGTAGAGGTTAGACGTGTTTTCGTGCTCAATTTTTTAAAAATAATTTTGGAATTTTCATTTTCTTTCAAATACATATATATTTTTTAATACACTTTTCTTCGTAAAATTTTCTTTTCAAAACTATATTTTCATTTAGAAGAAAAACTTATTTTTTCAATACAAACACAATAGTTTCTTACACGAATGAAAAACAAAAAATGCAGTAATATGAAAGTTCTAATTTTTACTTGTTGTCGTTAGAAATTTCTTTAAACGCAACAATTCAGGGTTGTGTCCACATTGATTTTAAGCACATTGGACACAGTGCGAAGGTTGTTAGCAAGAATAAAGACGGTTTTAACTGGATGTTTTAACAGGGATCAAGAATCTGCCTAATCTCGTTTCATTGCCTTTAACAACATTTAGGGTAAGTGGACTCCCCTCTTAATAGTGTTAATTCCTGATGCAAGGAAGTCGTGATTTGTGCCTGACATGTGGAATATGCCTAATACCAGTTACTGACGAATTTAAACTTGCATATATACCGCCAAGCGATACTAATAATTGTAAGCGTTATAGACACATACTCACACTCGTCCAACGGGCACTCGACTAACGAACCCTCAACTTACCACTCTTTGCTTTATTATTTGCTAACGTTGAAAGAATGCAAAAATAAAAATCGATGTGATTCGCATACTAAGTGCTAATGTGTTTTAATTAGTTTTAAACGTAGGAACAATAAACACATAATTATAAATAAATATCTATCGTGAAGCTATTAACGAAACACTGTTTATTTTTATTTAAACAAATTAAATAAAAAAAAGCCCGAAAAACACTCCCTCCGTTAACTTAGGAGTGCTGATTTGAGATCTCGAATAGACGATCGGAGGGGAAGTGTCATTATATTATTTAAAAATAATTATGACCATTGTTTATTGTTTATACTTTGTATTTGGCATAAATTATCACCAATCACAACGAAATAATTATTGGTTTAATATTATAATAATTTGGTTCATTCACGTAAAAGAAAATATTTATATTAAATACTAGCGCCATCTGTACAAAATTGAACTAACTTTGTACCACTTATCGTTTTATATCTGCAGAATAAGCAAAGAGCCGAACCTACACTAACCTGTTTTTCGAACCTAGCTCTAAAGAATACAATCAATAGAATGTGGATAAACTTTACGTATTTGTCCATAGATGTCTCGCCATAGATTTTAGAAAATATTCTTAAAATATTATTTCACTACGTTTGTTGAATTGCTTTGAGTAAATTTGGGAAGTCGTGCTTTGAATTTTTCGAAATATTTTATAAAATTTTTTTTTTCATTAAAACCGTGTATAAACGGTTGTATTATCAATAATAATACACCATTCATGCGATTAGGTACTCACATAACCTATGAATAACCCTTTCGTAATTCGTACCTACACAATTTTAAAATTTTACAAAAAGATGGTCATTATAATAATTTGAGAAAAAAATATTCAATGAGACACCATTATTCAATGAAATTGCCATTTTAAAAAGTTACATCTGTTTTCCTGATTTGTAGTTTAATTATTTTTTAAAGTAAGTAAATTAAGTAAGTCGTTAGCCTTGTCAATGTAAATTATATTTTTCCTTTGAAATAATACATTGTCTTAGGGCGTTTGTGCACTACACGGAATTACACGGAATTTTACCGTCCTGCACGTCAGTAAGCATATAAACCGGATGATTGGCTTGGATTGGCTTGTGCTTATGTCCATCTTTCTTCGGATTGGTGCACTTGATCGGTGGGTGAACACGTTGCGCCTAAATTTGATCACTCTAAACTGTCGTCGTCGCTCTCATTTTTCAAAACCGGACTGCCGGACGGTAAAATTCCGTGTAGTGCACAAGCGGCTTTAGTGTTTTGTTTGTTTCTATAAATCAATACATTAATTTATCTCGTATGCATGAACAATATAAGTGCCCCTTGACTTGTTAAATTAGCCCCTCGCTAGATCCGGCCCTTGTAGATGATCTGCGGTTTAAACTGCAAAATGAGATGATGATCGCTGCTCGCTCCGGTTGGACCGCTGCGACCTCCCTCTCCCCCCCCTAGCCGCTGTGGGAAATTTATAATGTGCGGAGAGGTAACTCATTATAATAACAGACTTAGGAAAAGATTTCCCCCCCCTCCTCCCCCCCGCCCAAGAGACAGGTGGCTAGAATCCCGCAAGGAAAATTAATTCATATATTCAAATAATATCGGCCCTCAAGGGCGGGCGCCGGGAGCCGCTAATAAATTATGTTTCTTTTTCAATTTTCGCATTGTTCCCGTATTATGAGACAGTATTTTGTTATTACCAGCACAATGGATTATTGTGGCAACAATGAGATACTTTTTTCCTACCTGAGACCCTTTTCCGGCTAATTTATTTACGCACCGAGTAAATAGGAATCCGCAGGATAAAGGGTGGCGGCGGAAAAAAATAGAATCCTCGCTAAATTATTACGTTTCCTTACTTCTTTATTATAAAAACAGATTTGAAGATCATGCCGCGAAAGATAGTTTACAAATCTCTTGATGGTACAATTATTCCGTTTGGTGATTATTATATAATAATATAAAAATAGGTTTGTACTAGAATGAATGCCTGCATTCTTCGTGCCTGAAAAACTTCATAAAAATAAACCTCTGATTTCGTTAATATTTTAAACAAGATTACAGATAGAAGATAAATAAATTACTAAGATTTCAAAATTTATTCGACAGTCATTTTGTGCATTTAGTATCACTATCAAACATCGTTTTACAACAGAATTTTAATGAGAAGTGGTATTACTAAGTAAAATTTTACTAAAAAATTAATTACACAGCCGGTAATTTTTTTTTAAGTTCAAAGCACACTGAAAGCGGATCTTTTTTCGATAAATGGACTACCTTGATGACCTTACTTTCATATAATTACTGATCAAGTAAAGAAATTATCCATCTTATATATAGTGCACCATGCACCATTTTTGCGGATAAGAGTCGGAGAGAAAGAGAAAAATATTTTTAATCAGAGTGAGTTCTAAAAAAAGGTTTTTTTTTATACAATTTTGTTATGTATTTACATCTTACCTTTTAACTAAAACTAGTTTTTTTTTTACGAATACGGGTATGTAACCTCGAGCATCCTTACCATTGCGGTTGGAAAGGCATTTCCAAATGTAATTTTCTTTATTATAATAATTCTATCAAAAATTTCCCACATCTATATGAAAGAATTAAGACTTATACCACACCACAAAGTTAACAATGCTTTTAATATACAAAATAAATTAGGAATTCACCTATATATAATTAACGACATAGGTAAGTTAAAAATGTCGAAAAAAGTCGTATAATTGAAAACGTATTACATATATGTACATAAAGACATATTATGCTGTACACGGTGTATTGCTATTATAGCGAATATCTCACCGTAAAATTTTCATTATTTTCAACATACTTAATTCTCTCAAAAATAAAATCAAACAAAATTTACACAATAGTTTTATGTTTTCTTTACTCATAACTAGTTAATTTAATTCCAAGTTATAGAGTTTCTGTCCTTGTAAAGTACTTAATAATTTTATTTGCGAAACGAACTGTGTAAAGTTAGTTATCCACTATTGTTGACCAAATTATCTCCTATTTGTGGATAAGTTTGCTTGCCGAAGACAGCCCTGCCCCGAGGACTCGTTCTGATAATTAACCATATCTGTATTTATGTGGAAAGTGTGAACTGCTGGCAACACTTGCGGTTAGGTTATGATTAAGTGGATATAAATGGCGGACCACCTAATCCTCGCGAATTTCGGCAAACAATAATTGTAGCGCACAATATTACTTCATCCTTCTGAACTATTGATTATTAACGAACCTAACTTCAACGATACTTTGGCAATGTAATAAATCAAATGATTTGCTTACAGTGCCAACATAATAATTTACATAAATATTTACATTACTTGAATTACAAGTAGTTACTTAAACTGTATCATTTAACTAAGAGGAACACATGGAAAACACTCCCAGACTTTTTCGTCCTAAGCCAGGATCAATGTATTGAATAGGCAAACTGAAAGAACGTCGGGTAAAACAATATTGTTCTTTTCATTCTTTCCCTGACTTAATGGGGTAAAAGGCATTGCATGGTAACTAAGTGTCATCTCAATTTTTAACTACATACGGTAAAGGCGATCAGTATGCGCTTCGCGTAATACGCGTAATCCAGGGTGATATTACAGAGAGAATTTCCTAAAATTTATTTGTTTTCCCTAAGAATCTTACTAGGATCTCCAGAACGGTAGTTGAACGCACTAGCCACTGTACTATCGAGATGGATATATCATTAAAAATAAGTCTGAAAAATGGCTTATTACAATTTTTCTAAAAATAATGAGTTATGATACATAACTTTATCGCATGGAAAAAATATACACTACATAGGTTCCACGTATCATTGTGTAAAATAAAAACATGTAAAAAATATGGAAAATACGTCGACTTGTATGAAAATCAATTCAGGGTATCAACAATATAAAACTCTTCTCTCTCTTCTTCTTCTTCAATTTTTTGGTGTAGGCCTTGTGGCCTGTTTTTAAGAAGGATTTTACCTACTCCTGCAATGTCGATTCTCAGCTGTCAATCCATATCCTTGGTGGTCTGCGTGCAGTGCAAAGTGGGGGAGTCTGGATGGTTCCACTATGGAATAATACAAAGTTAACTCAGATTCAACAAATAATTTTTCTTACTAATATCATAGCTGTTCTAGACCCTTGTCGGAAATTCAACACTCTATAGTCATTAACAAATATATCCATTATAAACCCGAAGCTTTCTTATTTTTATTATGTCATTTCAAAAGTCAATGAAGTTATTCTCGTGATATTTAAAATAAGTTATCCAATTGCGGTTTTGTAAAGTCGGTTCCAATGCTTAACTCGTTTCCTTTATAAACATTGCGGGAACCATCGAGAAGATTTAATGAAACTCGATAATAAATTTGGCCAAAACTTCCAATTTGTACGATCATAAACTAAACTCAGATCAAACAAAAGTTTTGTATTATAGGGTATCTCATTTTACCAAATTAATTATATTAGGGATAAAATAATATTTAATGTAATTGTTAAAATGATGGACTTAACCAGCCCTTATGCAAAATATTTACAAACAATAATATCAGTATGTTAAGTCTGTTTTTTTTAAGTGTAAAATATTACGTATTCATAAAGTTGATTAACTAATAAACACAGATTAATAATAAGTTCTATTACTTATTGATTTGGTAGTAACTTTGTAAAATATCATAGTGTTTTATATAAAAATTAATTACTTATATAAGACCACTTTTGAGCTTATTAATGTTTACACGACTAGTTTCGAGAACTGTAGATTTTCTCGAAACTAGTGATAAACTTAAAATTTATTAATGTATTTAAACGTAAAAATTCATCCACACTAGATTATCCTTACTGTTTTTTATTTTAAATTCTTTTGCATTATACAACATAATATAAATACAAATACAAAAAATATATAAATACAAAAAAAATATCCCACAAAGGCATAGCCTGTGTGTGGCTATACAACATAATTCAGGTCACAGTAAAGGGCACTTGCAGGAATACAATAGATATTATAAGAAGTAAAACTAGAATAAAAGTGTTAATTTAAAATACAAAATACTTGACTAACAGAAAGCAAAATAAAATTTAAAAAAAATAATAAAAGATGTATTTTTTTAAAAATGAAAATGAGTAATAAGTCAAAAGTAAAAAGCAATGTAATAAAAAAAGCAAGATACAGTGTATAGGAAGCATGTACTACATGAGAGATACGTCTTAAAGAAAAAATGAAAAAAGGAGCTTAAATCTGTCTCTTCCATAAACAATTTAAGCAAAATCTTAAATCGAAAAAAATAGGTTATTATCGTCTAACAAATTGTCTTTGTGTAATGAATGAAGCAGTTTTGGAGCCATGAAAAATGAGTGTCTTTGCGCGAGTCTGGATTTGCAAAAAGGTAAAGGTGTTTCTAAGACAGATTTAAATTAAACATATTTTTTTAGTAAGAAGAAACTAAAGTCCACTTAATGATCTATAAACCTTGTACACGATATGCAAGGTAAATAAAAAACGCAATTTCCATTTAAAAATACAAACTTTAAAATTAATTTATATATTTACTGCTGATTATAGAAAATTACTATTTTGTTTTATTTTAATAAATAATATTATGCTCGTGAGACCATATATTATATAACATAAAAAAACTTTATATTGCATTCTATCATATCATGAAGTAAGTCAGTACTGTTTCTATCTGATTAATTGAATGTCAAGGTACCTATATATTAAATATGTATAATTATTTTTCCTATTTTATAAAATATTTTATACCAAGAGTACACCAGTCATTAGTTTTATTTAAAACTTTGACCTTTATCTGTTCTATCCTTGTGTTTTGCCTCATTGTTATATTGTAAATCAAAGAAAAATAAATCTATATTAGAAGATTTCAGTATTTTGTTCATTGAATGATTTTATATTATAAACAATATAAACAACCCCTTTAGCAGCACTCGTCGAAGTTTTATTTTGAGCAAGAATACATTTTTCTCGACGCGAACTTTGACGAAGTGGTTAAGTTTCACACTCAATGAATTACAAATGTGAAACGTACCTATAAAAATTAATTTAAACTTAAATAAGTTTAAATTGCTTCGGAAAACTTGAACGCGGTATAAAGAATCGGTAACTAGAGTCCTTGGTAACTTAAGTGTTAATGCCGCTCCGGCAGTTAGACTCAGTTTGAGTTTATACTTATTAACGGATTACTTCTTACTTCAAATACCTATTTGACTTACAAAACTATGGAAGCAGATTTACTAAGAAATGTTTGCAAATTTATATGAAAACAAAACAATGAAAATGAATGAAAATGAATGACTAGCATTTTACATTTTAAATTAAAACAAATCATTTTACTTACATACATAAAATCTTAAGCACATTTCAATGCGGGTGATCAATTTTGTTACGCTCGATTTAAGCGCTATAACTTTTTTACGGTGATTATTTTTTCCCGGTAGCCGATACGTAAGGGATTTTTTTTGTACTTGGTGATATTCAAAACGATTTTTCTGCTAATGAAAATAGGATGGATGAAAAAAGTTCTTGATATTTATAGTGAATTGTAAAACTATTATAGAATTCTTTACATCTTATGTACCATAGAGCGATTAGGATTTATTTTTCAATGCAGGTAAATAAAATTGTTGACCACTGTGGCAGCGCCATCTGTTGAACGTTACAACAACAAGCTATTGCGTTTGACTTAATATGACTAATATTGACTTAATATGACTAATGCATCGTTATTTCATAGATATGGTAAATACATTTGTTTCATAAGAATTGTAAATATAAACTTATGAGAAATGTGTGCTATCCATTTTCTATCTTTTTCATTTGACCAGACTAAGTCGCAGCAGCGCGTGGCCGGGTACAGCTAGTAATGAATATAAATCATAGCTTAATTTTATTTTAAACTCATATTTTCACGTCTAACTATCTTACTTGTTAATTTTTCAACCTTTTTAATAAAGAACATTCTCTTTTTTTTTTAATCAAATGAGAAGATATTAGATGAAAATTGTATAAATATTTATAAGCGGTACGAAAATGAAGCGCATATTTCGCTTAAAGCTTTTTAAACTGCCAAATAAATCGGTTGATAATCCGATCGATTCGCGGTACAAACGTTGAATCCTTAAACTCTAATCTCATTATATCTTTATTCCTTAAAGGAGGAGAAATCAGATTATCTTCACTCGGACTTGTCGCTTAAATGCAAAATGCTTAAAGACCCACGGGGGCTTAGTAATGAAAGGAGAGGTTTTATTTTTGCCAAGAATTGTTCCGGAGACGAGGATCGGGCCACACACCCCGGAACTCGGAACTCGGAACTGGGACCTGTCCCCCACAACCAGCGCAGGGAAGTATCTCAAATATTGTTTTAAAAAATAATACGCGACCTTAAAAATGTGCAAAATAAATAATTATGCTTGCAATTTGTCTTATCCTGGTAATAAATTAAGCTCATGTCGTGTAATTTGCGAAAATAAAGAACATTGTATAAATAATGTTTATTTTATATTTTCATGTTACATTTTTGTTAGATATTATTTTTATGTATCTGTATTCGGTATAAATTAAATGGATCACAAAAGAATGACTAAGAAAGTATATTTGGCGAATGTGAGCGGGAGAACAGAACGAGGACGGGCGAAAAAGAAAAGAGAAATATCAGAATCAAAATCTGTTGGTATCAAGTCTGCGTAATCGAAGCTAGTAGTGTATGTCAGGACACAAGAGTGTGGTGTTCCACCATCTCTGCTTACCCCTCTGGAAAACGACGTAATGGTATTAGTAGCAGTAGTAGTGAATATTTCATTTGTTTAATGACGTAATCTTGGGAACTTGTTAATAACTTGTAATAAAAATGTAATTAAATCAGGAAATTCCTCAATAACGTTTTTCTGAAAAAAAATCTCTTTTTACTTCAACTGTACATGTACAATTAGCAGCGTCTAAGTTGCACAAACTATAATAGTATGGATCCCCTAGTGTTCTAGCCATTGGAACTATCTTTCTTTTCTTACTTGATATTTCTTCTTCGTTTCATTTTCCGTATACCAGTAATATTATACAAATTGAGCTCCATCACTTAAATCATCTGTATCTCTTCAAATACATTCCTCTCCCCTCAGATTCGGGGCGTAAGACTGATCACCCAATTGTCATCAAATTGTAATTGACTATTATGTTACAACCTAGTGAATCTGATGAGATACCTTATGCCTTATGCACCACATAAGAGTGAATCGTTCAGTTATTTTCCTTTTATTTACAACTGATTATGCAAAAAGCAGTGTGTGTAATTATTAAGTAATGTTTTCTAGTAAATTAAAAAAGGATTACAGATAAAAAAGACCATAGAGATGAAAATATGGGGATCTAGGTTTTTACAGAGCTTATGACCTATCATTTACTAGTTTAAATGGTCACTTGATACACTGTATAATATTCACCATCCATCCTTTAATTGATAATTATATTGTTTAATTTTTTACCCACAGTAAATTGTTCTGAATATATTTTTTAATTATTCCATTACCCAGTTGTAAAAAGAGGACTTGGCACAGTAATCAATCTTAATCGGCTATTAATGCTTTGTGTATTATCCCAGTGCACTTTACCCTGTGGTTAATGAAATACACAAAAAAGGGGAATATTTTTTCTCCGGCTCTGTCACGAATGTCCAAGGGAGGGGACCCACCCCGCTCGAGCGCGCTCGTCCGCCGCTTCACCCACCGGGCAATGAGGATGGATGAGCCGGCCCTGGTGATGTATCGTCGGATAATCCCGCAAGAAACATCCCCGAAGAAAGATCCTACACTACCTCTAGGTATGTATAATATACCGTAATATATACTTACGTACCTACCCCAACCCCGCCTTATAATATCGCCAGGGTCTTTTATTTTACACCTTGTTTATACGCCAAGACAGCCAGGTTCTTATTTATTAGGAGAGCAGGAATAATGCGAATTAGGATTTATACATCCATTTATTATTTCGAGAACAAATCTCACCGCCATTATTATCAAGATATTTTAAAACATTCATTTTTACGAAAATACCCAAATAGAAACGAGAACACATCTTCCGCGACTGACAGAAATTACAACAAATATGCCGTCACATGTTATTAAGGCAGAATGTTATTTTTTTTTAATCCTACAATGCGTATAGCTTTAGGGAATTTTCTCGTGGCTGTATGTTTTCCAAATTGATTGGAAAAAAAACGTTACACGTTCAAATTGAACAATGGATCCTTGTTTGGCCAATTTAATTCATTTGAGAACATTTACATTTCCCGTTATTATTTTCAAAATAATATTTTACGTATTGTGCCTTTTAAAGGACAAAATAAATTATTTTTTTCTCTTTAGTGCATTGGTTTACTGCATTTGGTTTCAGTCCAAATGGTCCCAAGTTCATAAGAAAGTTAAAATAAATATTAGGTGATGATTCCATTTTTTTATTTATTTAGTTTTACCCTGGACTACCATCTATGCGAGAATTAACATTGCCCATTTTTAATTTCTAATTAAATATAACATTTAAATCAAATTTCAAAGTTCATTGAAACATTAGGACCGGATAAGGGACAAAAGAAGAAGATAAAGATACACATCAAAACCATTCACATCAGACCAATCAGTCATATGACACACATATATGTATGTATATGTATGTACTATATTTAAATCATTCATAAATAAAAGTTTCATTTCTTATAACACGGTTAAGGGTGAAAATTTATCTATTTTTACTGCTCCTCGTATAAATATATTTTTTTAAATTTGTTGTAAATTAGTTCTTTGTGTAATTCTTATCTAATAATTTTTAATTTAACTGTTTACAACGTAAAGACAAATTTCTCATGATTTGAATGTATTTACGTATTTAACATTTCATAAAATATGACATACTTTCAAAACGAAATTGTAAAATTTTTTAATTTTTTAAAAGTATCATTTGATTTGTATAAATTATTGTGTTTTACTTTGAACCTAAGTTTGTATGTTTCTTTAATGGTTTATTTAAAAAAATCTTTATAATTACCTATTGTTTATTTACTACAACTGTTATTTTGATGTTAGTATTATATATTGCACTGTTTTTTCTCAACTATGTTTGTTTAATTCGTAAAAACTGATCACGGCTGTGAAAAAATAAAATCTGAATTTTTGTATGCGTTCGATTTATTTGAGAGTGAAATACTTTAATACGAATATTTTGTTGCCTTAGTTGTTAAATATATTGTTTAAAAATAAACAGTTTTTTTACTCTTTAGTCTCATTTTAAACTAAAAATAGTCTGAAGGTATTTTTGAACGAACGAACTTTTAAAAAATAAACATGATTTCTGAAACTGTTCAGAAATCATGTTTATTTCTGAAGAGAAATGGTCAAACGAAAATTCGTGTATAATTTCTAAATCAAAATGTAATAATTAATGTTATTTAAACAACAGTATCCTTGTTATTGGTTTCACAACCCGTGTCGACTGTCAAACTCGTTTAAATAAATGCGGCATATCACGTTAAAGGTTAAAGCAACATCTTAAGGAACGCGATGTGTAAGTAGGAGGGAAAAATGAAATATCCGCAAAATAAAAACATTCCTCGGCTCGAGGCGCGAGGCGCGTGGCGCGTGGCGTGGGATAACAGGAGACCCAATTCCCCTGTAAGCAAATAAGTATGTTAACAAAGTTACATTATAATATTATATTACGGGATTGTTACCCCAGTGAGGCTGACACGCAAATCCTTCTCCCTTCGCGTTGTGAGTTGTTCCTGAGGTTAGGAAAACGTTTATGTCAGTTTGACATTCCGAGCGGAGCGCTGCACTGAAATCTTTTATAAATAATGTTTGTTGGCGGAACGCTGGCGGAATGTAAATTTGTTTTGATTTCTAAATTATTCAAAACGCATTATTCATGGGCACACCGTTCTACGTGTTTCGTCTCTTTGTGTACCTACTTGTTGCGTAGTATATTGATGATAAGAGAATTATATGCACATACGAGTATATCCAATATCAACGTGTATAAATAATAGATATTTCGGTTTCGTCTGATGTTTCTTGGTGGCATTGCACTGCATTTTTAATAATAAAATCACAACTATTTAGTTTTTTAAACAAATATTTTATTTGCCTTGTGACCAGGTTTCGTCGTTACCGACATAATCAGATATCACTGGTCAAGTCTGGTATCTGAAGCACAGGGCTAAGATCAACTCAACATTGGATAAATTTGATGGAGTGCCCATTAGATATGCACCATTGGTTGCGGATAAGAGTAAGAAGAAGTGAGGATAGACAGTGTTTAGCATGTTTGCTTACAATTGAAATTTTATTTAAGTTAATCGCAGTGTCTGATATGTTTCTTCATTACTTTAATTAAATTTCGCTTGATTATGTTAGTGTTAATTTTTTACAGTTGCAAACATAAATTATTTTTATACTAATAAACGCTGATTTTCGGCACTGAAATAGATTGAACTGAAATCAATATAAATGGTTACAAATAAATGTCTTTTTTGGTTTATTTACATTATAAATTAAAAATGTGTTGATACTTTGTATAATTTACAATTTTATGAAATAATACTGAAAAATTATTCGAGACATAAGGAGGGTTTAATAGGCTTTAACAGAGTTTGAAAATAGGAATCAAGTAGTGTCAGAGGGGGAATTAAAGAACTCTGACTTTGCGCACTAACCACGGAATCATAACCCGATTCAAGTTATACATACTCGTATATTTAGTTAGATACATTACATTTATATTAGAATTTAGCAGTATTGGAATAAATAAGATATCGTTTTGAACAATTACTATTTATTTAATATTCTAATAGAAAATTCAAATAATTGACTTAAAAACAAATGTATCCAAAACAATTATTTTGCAAATAAAATTTCTTGCGAATTTGGTTTTTAAGTGCCTCAAGCGGAAAATGAGCTTTATTTAAGTTAGCGTCTAACGCAACAAGGTTGGGATCCAGAAAATCACAATTGACACTAATCATGACCGCTTCCACGAATCAATTTTGTTTAATCAATTCAAAGCGATCGGCCGGAATATTTTAAATGGATTGCGCTTACCTATTTCCTTTATGTCTACACCACATACCGAGTTCATAAAAATATCTAGAATACTTCAATGAAAAACGGAACCAATAAATTAAGTGTGTTTCAAATGCCTCAAATTCATAAATGATTTCAATATAAATCCCGTTTCATTGAGAACAATAAACAACTCACTCGCGTTGTGTTTCCGTTAGACTTAGTTGGTAGCACAATTGATCTGTGACAATTACAATGACAATAGTTTGAATTGTTTAGCTTCATGCAAATCTCTTGTATGGAAACACTTTAATTACTTCTGTTATTCCTCCCTTACTGTAAATTCTATATTATTCCAACACGGATTTAAATCCCAGCACAGCAACTAAAGAGCAAATACAGTGACGGCTTTAGTTATGTTACAATGAACATAAAACAATTTTTTGAAAAAAAAAAGTGTGATGGTAAATTTCTAACACTCTCTAGCGTCGTAAATCACTTTGACCAGAAACAAATTTGGTAAAATAAGTACTTGTAGATTAAGTTTTAAAAAATATCCAACGTATCTCATGGCATCATCTTGAGTAGATTTTTGAAAATCACCTCCTGAACTCTTAAAAGGCGTTTCTTTACACGGTTGTTGCTTCAGAGTGTAGACATTTTTACTTTGGTAATAAGCTTTCCGTATTTTCCGCGTTAGGATAGATGTGTAGCATTGTGTATTTTAATTTCAATTTCAATTTATTTAATTTGTATAAAGCACCTGACTAAATATCAGACGAATATCAGTTTGAATCCTGATGCAGAACAATTTTTTTTAACAGAAATAAATTGCATTTTATATAACAGTGATTTTTTTCTCTTCGCTTCTTACTTATACTATTTTTCAACATTTTCATAAAGTTGTTATTCCGATGAATTTATTCAAAGCACATTTACTTACTCAATCCATATCCGATGCTTATATAGACTAAATAAAACTCATAAACTGCTTCCAGACTCATCCGTTGACTGCCAGCTCAATTGCGTCCTCCGTGTCCCAAAGACTGGGACATCCGCGGTGCCCCGGCGGGGAGTTCATGCATTGTATAAGTATAATTGGCCTACATTTTACTTACCTTCATGGATATTTCATTTCGAATCACTCTGTTTCATCGGTATCACTGTCTACATACAATTGAAATATTTATTTATAATATTTGATTATCACGTGTAAACTTTTGGTGTTGTAAAATATGTATATGGTAGATGTTTGAAAACACGATTTACGAAAATGTGAAAAAAGTAATTAAAAATTAAATAAAAACAAAATCTTCATTCAAAATATAACGATAAATGTATGATTTCAAAAAACTATAGAATTGCATAGTTAAATCTCTTGAAATTTTGTGTCTTAATGTGAGACATAAAAAAACAGGTATTTGTTTAATAAAATTAACTGAGCGCTTTTCTCATTTATTCAATATTGTATTTTAAATAATTATTCCCATTGCCGTGTTTTGCATAACTTGCAGCTTCTTAAGATTCCATTCATTGGGTAAATAAAATAGTCTACTGTAAATATAAGAAGATACGAATATTTTATTTGTGAATTCTGCAGTAATTAAATAAATAAATAAAAATTCTCACTCTTATGATGAAACATGCTTTTGTGATAAAAAATAGATAAGTATTATTTTTTAATAACCACCATTAACGATTTTTCAACATTTAATTATTTATTCGTCTGTATATGTTTTCGGTGTTTTCCATTAAATCCTGAAATACAACCCTGGGATAGGCCTGCAACATCAATCAAGGCTGGTTGGGTCCAAAAACTGAAACAATAGTTCTCTGATTGCAGCATTCAGGAGAAACTGACGGTGCACCGACGTCGGGCTACTGATTACTGTTGCTGAAAACATGCGCATTAATGCATTGGAAATACGTAATTTGAGTGCGTGCACGTGCACTGAATAAATATAACCTATCTACCGCGCTTAGAAATCCCCCCTAACAGGACACTATTCATATTCGTACCTGCCCTTTTCAGCACTAATTTAGCGTAAACTTTGTGCGATTCGTGGAAATCTATATAAGTAGCTAAATTATTTTTCTGGGTAACTATATTGTAGTTCTTCCTTGAATTAAATATTATCCATGCTAAAATACATACTTTGGATCGTGCATAGTATGATCCATTAATATAAGTAATCA
Source organism: Brachycentrus maculatus (assembly GCF_059751285.1). Taxonomy (NCBI): domain Eukaryota; kingdom Metazoa; phylum Arthropoda; class Insecta; order Trichoptera; family Brachycentridae; genus Brachycentrus; species Brachycentrus maculatus. The sequence continues at coordinate 274,600 of NW_028281486.1, forward strand.
AACATATTATTTATATTAAATTACTTATACTTTTTTTACAAATGAATGTACAGAATATAAGATTAATAACTAAAAAAGACTTATGATACAGTTCGAAGTCGGTACTTTATACAGTATAGTAGGATCGTGCAAAGTATGATCCATTAATGTAAGTAATCAAACATTTATTTATTTTACATTACTCATACTTTTAAAAAAAAATTTATGTACAAAATGTAAGATTAATAACTAAAAAAGACTTATGAAACAGTTAAAAGTAGGTACATCATACAGCTATCTTAAATTAGTGGACAGATAGTGCTTAGACATAAGTAAAAACAAAAAAAAAAACAAAATTATAAAGAGTCATGGTATGTCATAAATAGTTCATATAATCATTATTTACTTATATTATGAACATTCAAAAACAAAATTGTATATTCACGAAATTTTAAATTAATGAAATAAAAGAAAAGTACGGTCAGGTAAGGAGTCGAGAGGGGAGAGGTTAAGAAACCAAGGAAAGTATAATGTAATGAACAGTTAAGGTAAGATAAGCAGTGATAGATAAGTAATCGAAGAAAAAAATTATTTTTTAGGCTTTATCGTTTCTTGACAGTTTCGTCGGCAGTTCTCGTCAGAACTTCGGGACGCGGATCTGACTTGGGAGGATGCAAGGGAGCTGGCAGCCGACAGAAAAGCCTGGAGGCAGTTTGTGGACTCCATATGCTCCACCTAGGGAGCGAATATGGTTTGATAAGTACTTCACTTACACTTCTGTTATTGAAATGATAATTAAAATAGAATTCGGGATTACTTCTAACGGTTCATGGATAAAAAAAGTCTCGTGGATATTTGTTTAAAAGGAAATGAAAATTTAATATACCGAAACTTTATTTATCTTTTAAATTATATCTTTCATTATCCAGCCCATGAACCGAATTTCACGTTTGGATAACTTTAGATCTACGCAAAACAAAATTAACTTTATGGAAAATCATATAAACAATGAACCACTCTGGACTGGCAGTAAAGTTTTTTTCTCATAAGATCATTTACAAAACCTTCATGTGATAAAAGTTTTAGAAAATTATCTTAATTCTAGAATAAATATTAAAATTGAGATTTCTTCAATTGAGAAAGAGGGTTTATAATTTTGAAAAAAATGCTCACAACGTAATTTATAAACTAAATGCGATCGCCTTTTTTTATTAGTATTTACTAATGTATAAAAATATTGATATTTGAAAAGGTAATATAAAATACATGTTTATGTGTTTCAGAAACGAAATATTCTTAACCACCTCGTTCAAACTTTATTTTCATGCCAAATTGTTTGTTTTCAGTCGTTGAAATAAAATACATTTTAATAAAATTAATCCAACGCTATGAATGAATGATTTAATTAATATTCGGATGAATAAAGTAATAACGTGATAGAATTAAGGGGCGTTGTGCCTAGCACATAACAGGATCAAATTTCGATATAGGAACATTTATTCAATCGGGAATGAATTTGCAGATCAAAATACCTCATCGCTTGCCAATAATGTTCGATTTCAATTTGAATCAATTTTGGACGGGATTATTTGGTGTTTAACGCACGTCGGCCACTTTATTCTTCATCCGAATATTTTTGAATAACTTTAAAATAAACAATTCGGCGTTTTTTAAAGCAGACCCTCTCCTCCTTCGTGGTGTATATTTCCATACGTTGAGTATCGATTCCAAATATCCATAAATTCAAAAGCTCTTCATTTCGAGAGCGGACTTCAACTATTTAATACCTTTCCGAGAAACAATTGGTTTACGAGCACCAATATTATACGCATAATACAACATTAGGTATTCAACTTTATGAATTCTTTCATGGGGATGGAATACAAAAATATACCTGTAAATTAATAAAGTAATTTTCCAATAACTCATACAAGAATATATATTTTTTATGTATTTTGATACATAAAATTTATGATTTACATAACTGTATTACTCATTACTTATCTCTAGGGTTGTAACAGTTTATCCACCCGTGTAGTATAGAAATTGACTACCTTGCGTAAGTTCAAAGGTTCGATTTCCAGGGGAGTAAAAATAAAAATAAGCATTTATTACCCCTATATGTATTCATTTGAAATGAATGACAGATTACCTTAGATAAATTTAGTTTTAAGGAAAAAACTTGAGCGAACACTCCAAGTACATATGTTTATATATATATATATATATATATATATATATATATATATATATATATATATATATATGTACAAATATATATTTATATATATATAATATATATATATATATATATATATATATATATATATATATATATATATATATATATATATATATATATATATATATACATATGTGTGTGTTATTATTCTCTAGGAAATTGAAAAACATTTTGTGAAAAAAATGAATTACAAAAAAATATGAGAAACATTAGTCGTCGACAGAGTTCAGAATGAACACCAGTCATAAATAAACAGATTTCACTTTATGCGACTAAATAAATACGTTCGATTGCTTTTCAAATAGCATACGAAATAAAAATGGTTATAAAAATATAGTGTCTCGCTAGCCCACCACTGCACTGAAGCACTGGCGGTCTGGCGGAACAGGAGAGCACAGGCCCGGCGCAGATGACGCGATAGCCCGCGGCAGCAAATTTCCTTTCTGCCAGTCAAATATCACGTCATTATTTCCGATTTAGTCGGCGCATTTGTTTCCATCATTCGTGAGCAACATCACTGCCGTGTTGTGCTTTTAGGAACTTTATATTTAACTGCTCCGATAGGCGTCCGATTCCGACAATACGAGCCCTTAATTAAGTAAGCTTTTCAGATTAATAGGGATTTTATACACACTTGTACTCGCATCGTTGATACGATGTTTAGTAAATTTAAACCATAATTTCTTTGAGAAATTTTAAGTCAAACAATTTGTGTATTTTTAAACACTTAGTTAAAAATGATATGTTGCGAACATTTTGTTAAAACTTAATAAGCCAATAAATATTTGTCATAACCGTATACATCATTAACTATATACATAATTTAAATCTTGAATTAATAATAATCACAGGATAATAATGTTATATAATTTTAGAAACAAATTCGCAAAACTTACATATTTATAAATGACTTTTATGAGCTTAAGTCAAAAAAGCATGTCCCTTTTTTAAATACTAACACATCTTTAAAATATTTTGATATAAAATAAAACATGACATAAGAGTTATTTCATTCGGGACTCAGTCACAATCTCATTGAGTGGCGATAAACTCTGCGCTAAAAGTATTGATTTTTCTTAAAACTCCAACTCAAATGTTGCTTTATTAAATCGGCATTGATAAAACACTAATAAGCCAATCCACCGGAAGAAATTTACCTTTTCTAACGAGCTGTGGAGTTAAATAAACTAGAGTCCTTCGCAAAGCGACTTGGTCATGTTTAAGCCCCTGGCCCTAATACCAAGAATAACTCAATACTCAAAACGTTATTATTTAAAAATTAATTCATCTGCATTAACATTATTTCATCTACATAAAACGTCATCGTGTGAATATTGGATATTTCTGTTCAATATAAATTTCGAAGTATTTTCGGAATCTATATTTTGTGTATGAATTGGGTTTGTGTTGAAAATAAAGTTACCTGCCAAATCTATTGCCGTATTCCCAACATGTGACCGAAGATAGTTTTCCATCAGATTCATATTACCTATATATTCACAATATTTTATGCATATATTTAAGGCATAAAAAAATAACGAGGAACGAATGAACGTATGTACCATAATAATGATATTTATTTTGGATAATTTATATAGGGCCATTTTCGTAAAATACTACCTCAAGGAGGCTCACACAGACGTGAATTATGATATAAAAATGATAATGATAAACAAAAAATGTATAAAAAAGGGGGAATTAATAATTTTATAATTTTGTTTCATCAATATGTATCGTAGAGATATTCATAAAATAATCAAAATTTGAGAAAATTGATTGTTTTCTCCTTTACAGATACATGCTTTCTTTAAACCCAATCGTTCAACTTCTAATGACCAGATACTATATGTTTATCGAAAAAAAAACTATACGGATAAAGACATGACCTTATTATTAAAACTTTTTTTTAGTTTCAGTGTTTTAGATACTATTTACCAAAGAGTACTAATGCATAACAATACAAAATAGTATACCGTTTTTATAAAGTATTATATATCGTTTTTTTCTTAATCTACTATAAGTTAGATGTATATTTAATAAAATTAGCAATTAAAAAAACTGTAAATAGCAAACTGATATATCTTGAACTAACATAGAAAAGTGGAAGAATCATAGATTTGCCCATATTTAATTTTTGTCGCTCAAAATCTCGCAAAATACAACGAACTCGGATGTATTTGTTTGAACTTGATTCTACGCGCTGGAAATTTACTAGAAAAAACTTCTGATTTAAACGGTTGAAGAAAGGTTACAGAAGGTCTACGGCAAACTTTTAACAGGTTCAGAAAATCGCCCAAAGAGAGTATTGCTATTGTTTTATCACTGTTACATATTATTTCATAGTTTCCCTTTTTTGTCCTATGGAATACTTCGCGAATCCGGAAATTTTAACGAAATTCTAGGTTAGTGGGCGATTTCTTCTTTCTGTTTTATTTTATAAATCTATAGATTTTATATTTTATATATTTATATATCTATAGATTCTAAAAAAAGAACCATTTAAATTTTATGAGGAACACTTGTTTAGGCTCTACAGAACATAATTTGGAGAATTTAAGAATAATTGTAAATATGTAAGTAACTATTCCATTGGCTTTTAAGATTTTAGATTCCGGAAGAAACGACGACATTTTAAAATATGAATACTAATTGAAATATATACTGTTTTGATTTTCTGCGATGCAAAGTGATACATAATTCAATTAAGTTGACGTAAAATAACAGCAGGGAATGTTTTCAGTATATTGATTACACAGTACCGGAGGTAGGAAATATGTAATGATATTTATATGCAGCTCAGTGATGCAGTGATCACTTTCTACAGCGCAGCATGGTGGATCTTAGATCTGTAATTGCTCCACGAAGGAGAGAGGACAGGAAGAGAATCAGGTGAGGAGTGAGGGGCACATAATGCCACTCTCCTCTCGGCAGTAATACGGAACATGTGTTACAGAAAATATTGCTAAGGCAATATCAATTTGTCTGACGGGAAAATATACATATTTGTGCACCGGCGTATTCCCGAGAGCGCGGTCTCTTTTTTCTTTCTCCGTTGTATGGAATGCGACCGGGACAGAATACGCCCTGAAGAGGGCAAATATTAAAAATGTAAATCAGATTTGTCTAAAAAGCACGATCTCATTCGTTTTGTGGAACCTCACTCGGGATGAAAAGGCTCATACGATATCTCGAGTGTTTATGTTTCATATAAGGTTCTGGCTAAACGGTTCCCCGAAATCTCTTACACGATTCTTACAATAAACTTAGTACCCTTGAACTTCATATTACTGGCATAACTTATTCTCTATAATAAAACCCGTTTGTTATTACTTTAGATAATGAATACTTAAAAAACCTTACAATATTTTTTGCAAATATTCAGCACTAAGTATATATATGTAAATACGAGTAGGTACATATGTTTTACCTTACAAAAAAATAGTATTGTAATATATATGTACAAAATAATTCCATTATCAGCCTTTATGTGATCCAAATTGTTAGCCAGAAAGTTCAAGCGTCAAAGAAATACGACGGAATAATAACCCGGAAAAACGCCGTGTGACATGAAATAAATTCTGTGACAAATATTGGATAGTAACGTTTGGTTTTTAATCGTTTATATCATATGCATATCCAAAAACATTATTAAACTACTTTATTACGACCATCACGCTGTTTCTTTGAGTGGGGATCGAAGATTGAACGCCGCAAGTATACATTTTGACTAACACAGCTATCTTCCTCTACTTCATCATACTATTATTTACACTTTTCACATGACGAAATATAAATTTTTGGTTTATTTGGTCATGTCAAGCCTTTCTTGGCCACCCTTACTATGTTCTTCTATTCACATTTGGCATATATACTCTCTAAGTCGTTCTCTCGTGACCTATTTGTTCAGCTTTTTCATACCACCTAAAAAAATCATTCTTATTCATTTAAATTATCCCTAAATCATATTTGACAGTACTTTAAAATAAATTTATTTTTATTTATTTGATACATTGTTTTCGATGAATTTGTCGAAATTATCGCATTTCAGTGGTGTTAACATTTCTATCATTCTTATTTTCCCATTTCCCTGTTTCCTTTCCATACATCAATGCTCACATTAGCACTCCGTTGTCAACTGCTAGTGTGACATTATTGGCATTTTTATACGAAAAATTTTTTTTTAAAAACGAACTAGAAAAAAAAAGGTTTACAAACTAAGAAATTTCACTTTATATTTTTATCATTTCAAATAAATTTAACAAGAAAGAGATAGAGATTTTTTTTTGTAACAATTACGAAATTCATGTAAACATCATCGGGAAAGAAATTATGTCTTGAAATTGGGAAAATTACATCATGCGAGTAAGCTTTTAGTTTTATTAAATTAAAAAAAAGGATAAATCAACTGGTTGCGATAGATTTGAGTGTGCATACAGAAGAATCGTATATTCATTGTGAAGCGAGTTAGCTGATTTAAGTTGATGGCATAAGTTAAAGTTGGTGTAATCACTAAAGTTCCCGCCGTACCTCAGTGTTGGATAATTCCGCGTAACAACTTACCTCCCCGACCCCCACACTCGAACAACCACCTCACGCCGACCGTTTAACAACATTTTAGTACAGGCCGATCCAATAAAATAACAAACTTCACTGCTGTCTTTCACCTCTCGATTATTGCAAAAAACATATTAGATTAAACGCAACCAAGTTTTTCGATTTTTTTTTTATCAATTTGCAAAGTGAAAAAAAACACACGTACACTTTTTAAATTATCCTGTGAATTAATAAAATATAGTGTTTATGGCTATGAAAGTCATACTTTTTTATTTGAATAACTTCTTAGTGAAACTAATACAGCAAATGTGAACAAAGAATTGAACACATATAAAATACTGTAAATTAAGTAACTAGTATAAATATAATAATTTAAAATGTTATTTTGAATCCTATAAATAAAATATCGAATAAATCCCACAACTTCCATTTCAAGAGACTTTCCTCTATTTTAAGAAGAAAGTAGGGATAATGAAGGTTGCTGTGAAAAATACGTTAACTTAAAATAGTCAAAACTATTTTAAGTTAGTGTTTAACTAACTGAAAATAAATATTTCTTTAATTCATTTTACCATTAGTAGGATTCGAACCCATGATACCTGAAGATTTGGATACACTCGGAATTTTCAGTAGAGTGATTGTCAATCATGAGTAGAATGGTGAATGTTGCACGTGTGTAAAGTAATCATTTACCCAGCCTATGACGGGTCATTAGCCTTGAAATATCCAGATTTCCATATTCTTTTCTTCATCTACATTGATATATCAAAATGTAAGAATCTTTTTTCAGTCATTATCTATTATACAATATTAAATGCGAGCATCAAGTTGTTCCTTTCCGCTTTCAGGTTTCGGCGCATCCCTTCAGCGCCAGCGGTGACGTGTGAGTGAAGAGGGTGGATCGCAAGGTGTGCGGGAAGGCAGGGGGTGAAGGTACGTGCGGCGGGAGCGAGAAACTCAATTAGTAGTTTTTAACGGCAATTTCTTAGCGCATTCGCCTGACGCATACAAATTTCTGGAGCAGTCGGTCCTGCTTGGTCGGTAATTTATATATCCCAGGGCACTACTTACCGACTGAACCAATTTCACGGGGAGTTTGCCTTAAGGAATGGATGCTGTTACGGGCAATGTTTATATTTTGTATTAGTAATTACACCTGGTCACAGCACTAAGTGCCAGCTCCTGACTGGCTTTTTCTTCCTTTACTCTTTGACAATCTTAGCTTCTCCAACCAACCATAGCATTTTTCTTAAATCTCACAAATAAGTTCACCGGAGCGCGAAAAGATGCACATTAATGAACATTGGTAAAGCAAAGTATATTTATATTTTTTTAAATTAAATGGTTGAATTTCTCAGGAAAACTTAATTTAAATTAAAAATTTAATCACAACGTTACCGTTCTCTTTGCAGAGTTCATGTATACATGAACTCTTTACAGAGTTCATGTATAAAATTAAATAAAAATGGTTTGTATAGTTTCTTCAAAGTACAAAAGAAATTGCGAAGTGATTTTTAATTCGATATAGAATGATCAATTTTTCAATTATTGTAACAGACTGCCTAAACAAAAGCCCAAAGTGCCCAAGTTCGAGTACCGGAGTAGAAAGTTACTTATTTCTGAGATATAATTATTTGGTTTCCTTTTGCATAAACTTTGTGTCACATATTTATAAAACTTATAAATATTCAATAAAAGATTTTAAGAATCTTTGAGGATGGAAAAGTATATGTCCATCCCTGAAGATTTCAAGGTTCTTGTCGAAATCAGTAGTAGAAAAGTATTAAATATAAAAGTGCTCAAAAATTAAGTTTTAGTTTTATTATATAAAGTTGTAGTTATTTGACACTTCTTGTTCAATCTTTTTTTAAATTTTTGGCACGTGAAATATTCAGTTTATAGTAAAACAACAATTGCTTATATAGTTTTTCATCAGACTGAGGATGTTGACAACGAAACACGATCACTGGTCAAATAAAAGTGGTAAGGATGAAATAGTTACGTTTAAGATATACGATATAAGTATGTATGAAGCAATTTTACCAAGGGATGTCAGATCAAATCTTCATCTAATAACATTTTGTGCTTTAAATCATTACTTTTACCGTAAGTTACTGAGAAGTAGAAAGAATAAAGAAAAGAAAAAATAAACAAAAACAATTTTACTTTTATTGTGTTTAATAATTATTATTTATTTTATAAAAAAACATATGAAATAAATATAATTATTTTTCTTCTAACTCTTATCCTCACCCAATGGTGCATAGGTCGTTGTATCGTATTGACGAAGTGGTATTTTGAACATTACTTAATAAATACATAGTGGAAATGCGCTTCACGAAACGGTTCTGGGAATGTACAGAAAATCAGTAATATTTATTTTCAACCCCCTTGGGTATCAAACCCGGGGCCTCCAGTTCTATAGCTGAACGCACTTATCGTTTCACTGCGGAGGGGCTAATTATTTAATCAGTTCGCAAATAAAAAATAAAAACTGGATAAAATTAGTTTGCAAATCACAATACTTTGGACTGCACTTACAATTTTTCACTCCTTGAAGCGCAAAGGGTAATGACGTCATCGCCACTGCAGAATTTCCCTATAAAGACAATGGTAAATGGGTACTTTAACTAAAACTAACTGCCCTCTTTTTGTTTTCAGCAGATTTATAGCCCCTTTGTTAGATGGCCATTAGCCCCTTGATTCTCCGGTGTCTGTTGCTGGAGGAAGTAATGTATTCCTTTCGGATAGGAGAAATGCACATTTTGGTTTCAATTATCATAATTTACGCGAATTCAATTAAAATAACATTTTTTTAGATTGGGATACACGTGTGCAATAATTAAAAAATCCTAGATTACTCGTGTGTGATATATTATGAATAATATAATAATTTAGTATTCCTTGCTGTATCATAAAACTATAAATTTTATAGCAATGGCCAAAGAGCTATATCTGCTAATCAATTTAATAAAATAAAAAGAAAATAAAACATTCAACAAAAAATAAAATTTCTTTTGAGTGTGCACACGAAAAGAAAAGAAATATTTAACGAAATTAATTTTCTTTATGTTTTGTACTCACTGTTCTTAGTGGTATTGCATTTCATACAATGAAATAACAACTATATAGATTTTTCCTTATTTATTTTATTTCACCAATGACCGAGTTTTATCGTTACCGATATCATCAAACTAATAAAGTACATAACGATGAAATTCGGTCACTGGTTAAATAAAATAAACGCGAAAAGAACGGTTAGATATTATTTTATTAAATTACTTTGCGATTGGCAGAAATCGATTTCCTCGAGACATTATAATTAGTAAATAAAATAAAAAAATAAAAAATTTATATCTGTACTTTTTAAATATTTATGTCTATAAAGTAATTTATCCTCATAACCTAAGCAGCCGATGTTGACAAAAACAACAAGTTTTCACTCGACATTCATACAACCTTTATAAACTCTTCAAAAAATATATTTTGAGGTCACCAAGTAACTTTTAGTCGAATGAGAAAAACGCTAAAAAAATTTTCAGCTGTAACATTTGGAATCTAGAGTCATTTTGTGGTAACTTCATTTTCTTTCAGTGTTTCATTTGTCGTTATAGTGTGTGAACGCACAGAAGGCTTTGCGGTATATTTTTTCAGTCTGCTTTCCGTTCGCGTGCTCAGTTATCTGTGGAACTGACCGCGAGATGGCTCCCATAGGGGTTGTAAGGCTGTAGTAAGGGGATGGTGAAAGAAGGAGGAGTAAAAGAGGAGAAATAACGTTAAAATACCAAATTTCGAAATACGTTTTTGAAAATGTTCATTGTTTTTTTCTGTAGCTGACATATTTAAAAAACAAACTTTTATGTTCTTTATTTACACATCAAAAAGTTTGTTTTTATTATTTATTTTGAACTTTATTTTACAAAATATATCAATTTAGATAAAGTTCTAGTAACTTAGCACGAAGTTCTAGGATTATAATACTCAAAGGTAAACAATCAAAAAACATATTGATGAAGCGTATGATATATTCTCTTAATGAATCTCTTGTCTTATCGGTTTAAACCGTTATGTATCTAATTCCAACCGATCTGTGTCTTTAGAAATTAAAAGTATTATACTTGAATCTTCAATTGTATACATACAGTCAACTGTTTTCCATATGCAGAAAGGCATATTTTATAATTTGAATTTTGTTGAATGATCTATGATTCATTCCAGTAAACTTTCTTTTTAAGTATTTTCTTTTTTCAATTAACAATGATATAATATTTTATTTATATACCCTATATTGACATTTATTTGAAAACTCCATTTAGTTTTCACTTTTTTTACTTTTTTGCATCTCATTATATATTTTTAAATCTTTTAAACCATTTAACAATCCGACAAAAAAATAACCTCGGGATGCTTCACGAATTAAGCCAACGATTTTTATTTGTAATTTTTTACACATAATTAGATGTAGAAGATTTAAAAAAATCAGCCAACGTTGCAAGTAACATAAAATAATAATTTTTTTAAAAATTCTGACACTATTTAAAATGTAGTTACAACGAATGCGCATTTTCGTTTAAAATTCAATATAAATATTGTTAAAATCTTTTACACTATTCTACGTAGGTACGCAAAATAATCTATAAATCTTTATTTATAAAAAACAAGACAATGTGAGAATTGAAAAATGTACGAAATGGTTTTGAATGAAACGGGTCTGTTGGGGAAAAGGGTGTAGGTTTCAGGAAGATATATTGATGGGTGGTACCTTTATTCATTCAAATATATATTAAATAGCGCCCACTGAGGATTTTCAAAATTCAATCCAAAAGGTTAAAGTTTCAGTGCCAAAATTTTAATGGCGACGCTATGATTTTTAGTTTGAAAACAGAAAATGCTACAAAATTTCGGTGTTATTTAGTTAAATTATAATTTTGAACTGAGACAATGCCTGAAGCCTATGACCCATTATAAACTTAAGGCGTGTTTTGAGATAAAGGTAACGTAACTCTGACGCGTTTATTAAAATACGAGTTAGTGAAGATACGAAGAGTTATTCGTAATTTTAATATGGAATTGGTCATCTTGATACATTTATAATTTCTTGAAACAGAAGAAGCCTCTCGCGTCGGGAGGCTTAGGTTGATTAAAAAACTAGTTTGTAAAAAGTAAACACAAAAAAGCTCTCTTCCCGCGGCGTCTGTAACTGCGCTGTAACGTCTTCTAGGCCATATGTGTCGCCCCGATTGTTAACTAAACCCAAACAAATGAGTTTTCCCTTCAAATATAGTTCGGGGAATATCTCCCCCTCCCTTCCTCCTAATGGCGGCGAGGGGAGAGAAGGGGATATAAAACAACTATTAGGTCCGCCGCCCTCTAGTTGCCAAGTTTTTACGACTTAACTTTTTTCGTTTATTTGTAACAATCCTATTAGAATTGCCGGCCGAAAGCGTGGATTTGCAATGTTACACGTCCGTTGATTATTCCGAAAATTACGTGAAAATTTCGTAAAAGGGGCAAATTTACAGGAGAAAGTTTGTCGCTATGGCAATTTATCATAATTTGCGACGTTTCTGATCAAAAGTTTGGTGTTTTTTTTCCTATAGTGGTGGTTTGGGAATACCAGTTGTTAATCTCTAATTTCTTCATTACAAACATATACATCTCATCCATACCCGGATACGTTTTCTGAGTTTTTCAAAAGCATCTCACATTCCTAATGCATCTTCTTTTTATTCCCATAGAAATTTGGTTACATTTTTTGTAGTTTATTATTCTTCAGTAAACGTATTCTGAATTCCACACTTATTTGTGAAAAGTTAAAACTCCTTCAATACTTGTAGAACGTATTTATCAAATTCAGATGCAAATAACACGATTGAATCAAAGCTTGAATGGAACGAAATCGGAGATTATACCTCTGATAAGACCTTTCAAAATACTTCTGAAAGGAACAGTTTTGCAGTAAAATTAAATTCCCCCCTTAACTCTTCGGCCCTCATAAACCTCAACCCTTTCAATGACTGCCAAATAAAAATTTGGAGCACCTTGGTAAGTTTATCAGATATAAAAACGTTCAGGATTGATGGAGTTGTACATAAAACATAAATAACAATCACGTGATTCCCATTCGAGTGATTGGCCCCATGGCAAACATTATTTTTATCGGTTGTAATGAAAATTCCGGTAACCAAAATGGCGGAACAATCTCACCGGGCACGAGGGGGGGAGGGGAAGGGAAGGGAGGATGGATTACCTGCGGATTACATTTCATATGATATACTGTTTGGATGGACTCGGGTTTTAATTGGAAAATAATCATTATTGTTTTCAATCTCTAATTTAGTAAGTACATTTCTCGATTGCAAATTATTTCACCGAATTCAATTAATTTACTCAAACCAAATGCATGAAGTATATGATTTTCTAACTGCATAGATAAGAAGATCTCAAAATTTATTATTTTATTTAATCCCCCAGCATTTATAAAATTTACAAAAAAGTCATAAATTGTATTAAATCATGACAGTGACATTGGTATTATAAACTCCCCTTTAAAAACATATTTATATTCACTAAGTTTTATAAAAAAAATACGATGGCAAAAAACTTACTATATTTATGTTAGAGACTTAGATTTAAACCCATGCTAAACAAATACTAGATTTGAATCTGGAGGCGATATATCGAGATATAATAAGTGCCTCAATAGTGAAGAAATATATTTAAATACATTGTACAGATGTAAAATAATGGGTAAAATAAGCAGAAATCAGCCAATACCAGGTCATAGGTCCTATAAATGCTCAGACTATGTATAAAAACATACTTTGTCACAGTCAAAATACCATAAATATCCATTTGATTTATTCTAGATTGATTATTCAATTAATGTCACCTAGTAGAGAAAAAAACAGCAGTACTTTGGAGCTTTAATGGAAACTGTATAATTAAGTTGCAAAGGGTACAACAAAAAGAGGCATTTAAGTTTTATTTTATTGCGTCTAGTAAACGTAATAACGCATCAACCCCAAAACATCAATCAGCCAAGGGTTTATGTGTTTTGTGTAGAGAATACACTTCGTGGGAACACTGACCATGTGGGTATTGGTTAAACAATGAATGTATTCGTATACTATGTAAAATAAATTTATATAGTCCTTGTCTTCCTTTGTAGAGTAGTGATTAGTACGTTTAGTTACCATCGTGAGGTACCGGGATCAATTGTTTTAAGTTGACATAGTTATGTTTTCTCTTGGTCTTTTAGAAAAGTTTCATTTCTTCGTCTGCCCCTCATTTGCACCCAAAAAAGTACAGGAATACTAGGTGCATAACCAGTTTACCCTTGGTAATGCCTGTGGGGAAAGTGATTGATCTAAAGAGAGGTGGAGTTATAAATAATTTCTGTTTTTATAACTTGGATTCTGATAGTGGTTAAGTTATGTGTTTTAATTTTTTAGTACGGGTACTTTTAAATATTTTTTGATAAAAAAATGTTTGGTGCTTGATAAAATATATTCAAGCTTAATTAAAACAAATAAACTTATAAATAAGGTACTAACAGAAAAAAAATTTCAGGAAAAAAATATTCGGGATGTTTATTTTTCGGGAATGAGTACCGCGATACTTTATGTGTATCGAAAGCAATTAAAAACACGAGCTCAAAGCTCTGAGCTGTGACGATGGTTGGCAGGGGGCGGGGAGGAGATGGGGTGGGGGGCATTAAAGGGGGATGAACGGTTGACTAATTCGTCATTGGTCAAAGCAAATAGTCGCAAACGAGTTGGAATGTTTTCCGATCGAAAACTCGAAAATAAACGAACGCACCCGGAATGTTGTAAAAATTGCAGTCACACTGGCGATCCCTCGCGATTTCAGTTGCATCGTTTTATGTTACGCGAACTAAAATGCTTGGCGTCATTTTTAACGTATCATCAAGCACTAACTACCATCTATTCAGAGAATACTTCACTTAACCGGATGAAATTTAAAATATATAATTTTAAAATACAAATATTTGGGTTCATAGTATAAACGGTGAGTCATTAAACATACTTTTTCAAAATAATAAAAAAACTTTAACGAATAATTTTCTATATTAATATTTATGTATTATATCTTTACAGATAATACTTAAATTTTTAAACTCACTCACACACACACAAATATTTATATATATATATATATATATATATATATATATATATATATATATATATATATATATATATATATATATATATATATATATATATATATATATATATATGTATATATATATATATATATATATATATATATATATATATATATATATATATATATATATATATATATATATATATGTATATATATATATATATATATATATATATATATATATATATATATATATATATATATATATATATATAAATATATATATATATATATATATATATATAAATATATATATATATATATATATGTAATAAAATAACTAGGTACCTACCTATACATTTTATTAAGTACTTACAAAAAGTACCTACATAAAACAGTTCTACCACCAGATGCCGCATGCGTCGCTCAGAATAAAACAAAAGACTTCCGATAATATTATTAACTGTCAGAATCAGATAGATAGATAGATAGATAGATATAAAAATTATTATAAAGATAAATTAAGAATAAACTTTAATTACAAAGCAACACATTGTTTATTTTATTATTATACACCCACTTTACATATTATTTACACTTAATTTTCAAAAGGAAAATATTACCACGTTATAAAACGACAATTTTGTTAATTGGAAATGGATTATGAAACATTAGATGTATTAAAACAATTACTACAATATGTTCGGGGTGAGAGAGAAAAATCAGAAGATGATCAAAGAAAACGATTAGAAGATAATCAAAGAAGACGTGGAAATCTAAGAACTAGTGATAAAATTAAAGATAAAATTCCATGTAAGATTTGTGAAAATTTAAATAAGGGAACTCGATATCACTCTGAAGCAACGTGCTGGTTTAAAACAAAGGAGGATGATAAGATTTATAATAAAAATGAAGATTTACAAATTACACAGAAACAGTGCTTGAAGAATGAAAATAAAAATAATGTGGAAAAAATTTCTACAAAATATAAAATAAAATATACTCCAGAAAAGAAGAATTTCGAAGCAGATTGTATGAGCAGGAATCCAGTATTAGAATCGAAGGAAAATGCAAATGAACAATTAAAAGTTGTAAATTTGATTAAATTAGAACATAATTTAAAAGATCAGAATAAAAATAAAGACATACAAATAACACAGAAACAGTGCTTGAAAAATGAAAATAAAAATAAAGTAGAAAAAACTTCTACGAAAGATAAAATAAAATATTCTCCAGGAAAGAAGAATTTAGAAGTAGATTGTCTAAGCAGAAATCCAGTATTAAACTTGAATGAAAATGCAGATGAACAATTAAAAGTTGTACATTTGGTTATATTAGAAGATACTTTAAGAGATCTGAATAAAAATGAAGGAATTCAAAAGAAAAAAACAAATGGATTGAAAAAAACTGTGTCTACTTTAAAAGGGTCAAGAAAAAAAAAATACAAAAAAAAGAAAGAAAGAAAAAAGAACGGGAAAAAAAAGAAAGAAAGAAAAAAAAAACAAGAAAGAAAAAAAAAAAGAAAAAAAAGAAGGAAAAAAAAGAAGGAAAAAAAAGAAAGAAAAAAAAAAAAAAAAAAAACTTTATCATATCACTAAACTTATACCAGTCCCTTCACTACAAGAAAATGATCCGGAGGACAAGTGAAAATTTTACTATGAATTTTCATCCCCAAGGGGGGAGATGTAATAAAATAACTAGGTACCTACCTATACATTTTATTAAGTACTTACAAAAAGTACCTACATAAAACAGTTCTACCACCAGATGCCGCATGCGTCGCTCAGAATAAAACAAAAGACTTCCGATAATATTATTAACTGTCAGAATCAGATAGATAGATAGATAGATAGATATAAAAATTATTATAAAGATAAATTAAGAATAAACTTTAATTACAAAGCAACACATTGTTTATTTTATTATTATACACCCACTTTACATATTATTTACACTTAATTTTCAAAAGGAAAATATTACCACGTTATATATATATATATATATATATATATATATATATATATATATATATATAAATATAAATATATATATATATATATATATATATATATATATATATATATATATATATATATATATATATATATATATATATATATATATATATATATATATATATATATATATATATATATATATATATATATATATATATATATATATATATATAAACGCTAACTTACCTTTATAGATAAATATTATACATATAAGTTTATGAGATATAAATTTATTTTTATGCAATGTTTTAACTCACCATTTTTACTATCATTCTACTGCCGATTAAACAGTTATATAAAAACGTCCATAGACATTTACCCTTTGAGATAATCCATAAACATATGATTTGATAGTTCCTCTCCCGTATATCTTAATGGAATATCCCATAAAGCAGGGTGACATATTATTTTATGGCGTGTTGTGGAATCTTGGAAGATTTCCTCCCATAAAATGTGATTTTATTATTATGATGAAAATTGCTTGACACTCGACGAGTTTCTGATAGCCGGAGTTATAATAGAGCGTGCCATACGGGGATTTAGTTTAACGGGTTTTGGATAAAAGGGTTTGCTGCGCACTTTATGCCGGTTCCTTATTATTCACACTGCCCAAAACACCACTTAACTTATGATTGGCTTTACTGAAAAATTAAACCTAATTCAATCGTCTGTCTACTCCCGACACAACGCCGACACCAGAATAGACTTGTGAAAAAACCGAATAAAAAAATTAAATAAACCAAAAATACATTTATTTTATTAAAAATATTATTGCTTTTGGTTGTCGTTTATTTCAATTAAATTGATATCAGTAAAATTATTAAATTTTTATTATTTGGTCAACTATTATTATTCGGTTTATTATTATTACTATTAAGAATTAAGTTCTTTACTGATAACACAGTTTGATTTAAATGAACCAGGTAAGAAAATCCTGTAGCCTATCTGATTGCTTAGAAATTATGATACAATATGCAAAAACGTTTGATTAACGTTAATGTTTTTATTTCTACCTGTGACAGGTTAAAATGTAATTTATTGAATGACAGATTTTTATCGTTATGGCAGAACCATCTGTTCAACGTTACAGGAATACTCGTCTAACTAGTCAAATATCATGGTGGACAGCGTGCTTCTTGACAGCTGCTAAAATATTGTGAGCCCACAAGCACCTGTATGAAAACACAAAAATGTACTCCAAATGTGTGATTTTCTTTTCCATTTTACCAGACTGAGCCACAAAAACGCGAAAGTGGATACAGCCAGTTATTAAATTTGTAAATTATCTGTCAAAGCAAAGATAGATTTTTTTAACATCAGTTGGTAATTTAAATAAGCTAAACAATTTACAGAATATAGAACTTCCAAGAATTGGTGAATGTTACACGTGTGTAAAGTGATTACTGAAACCAGCCTATACGGTCGTCAGCCCTGTAAATGCCCAAAGTTCCAAATTCTTCTTCATCTATGATGAGATGTCAAAAAAAATATAAATAAGCTAGTTATATAATATTAGAAGTAATAATGTGTAATTGTTCCTTGTCAATCATAAAGCATGGCAAAATTCGAAGGAAATCCCACATTTTTCGTAATTAAAAGAGTGATGTTTAAAATATTCAGGTATATATTACTAGCTAATAAAAGGCTACTTGATATGTTTGATGAAAGGCGCTTTTACTAACACGAGAGGCTCAAATGTTCCAAGGAAAATAAAGGGTGATGAGTGAAGTGTAGATAGAGCCTTCGAAGGCTTACAAAAAATACCACTGACGATATGTTATGATTCTTATCTCCTGGTAATTTCCTATCTCTCAAGAGTTGATTGATGGTCATGAGGGGCAGTGGGTGGAGTACAAGAGAGCAAGGAGAAGGGGTTCATCGGCAAAAAAAATATTTCAGCGAAATAATACGCGAGATACGATTCAGTTCATTGCGTCTTATCTAATTGTAATCGAAAGTTTCGAGTTAAAATAATAATAAAGGGTTTCTTTTGATGATTCTTTTAACTTCCAAAAGGCGAAGATAAAATAACCAAGAAGGTTCATTTAATTTTAAAAATACAAAAACTTTCCAAAAAAATATCTTTTCGTCGAATCGTTTAAACGTCTTATTTTCAATGAAGCGTAAAATAATATATCTAGAATGAGCGTTATAAAACAATCAAAATATAAATTACTTTTCTAATTCTACAATTTAGAAAAACAATATTACGGTTTCATAATTTTATGAAAAATTATAAAAAATATATATTTAAAAAAGTCGGTAGTCCATTATGATGTTAATTTTGTGAATACTAAATAATAGTTAATCATTTCTTCTGAACTTTCATTTCTAACAAATTTTATATTTTAAATCGAACGAGATACTGACCAAATAACATAAGTCTTACTTGTATGTTGAATTTCCTCTCTTGCATCACGTTACCGAAGAATGGAGAGCAACCTACTCCGATGTATCTACCTACATATTATGTAGCCTATGTATATTTTACATGGGTTTAAACCGATTTTTTAAATACCCAAGAGGCAGCTATGTTTGAAATTCACCCTTATATTTTACTGCCTTGTATATTTTACGAACAAATAAAATACTCCACCCATTATTTTAAATCTGAACAAAAAACAAGTACTTTTCTCGTAAAGAAGATACGACGCAATACAAAATTCAATCACCGGCCGACCGCCGTAGACGTAACACGTTTTCACGATTTTTTTCAAGAATGTCTTTCGGATATTTATGTGTTTTTTATAATATAAAAAAAAAACCTGAAATGTTAAATGGATTTAGCGAAAATTATGTTACGACTTAACGAATACTGGGCCCTTATATTTCATGTGATTAATTTTTATATAATTTTTCATATATTTTAGTAACAGTTTTACATATAATTTATATTTCAAATACATAAAGCTAATTCTGTATTATAAATTTTTTTTGGTGAAAGACTTTGATAAAAATAAAAAATAAATAGAAAAATTACAGAGTAAGAGCGTTTTTAAAATATATTTCCTTGTCTGCATGTGATGAAACTTAACATGCAATAATAACCCATTAAATGCGTTTTTAGTTAAGAAATATTCGAAATGTTGAATTTTTGCGAAAATTCTTGTAAAATAATAAATTTGTGACGAAACTCCCTCCATCCCCATTACGGATCATTAAAAATGGACAAGGTCAAGAAATATTTGAATATCGCTTGAATGGGGAGAGATTTACAAAATGTCTGAAGTGTTTTAGAGTGAAATGTTGATGAACCCCAAATGTCAAATCTACTAGCACTCTACCTTATTGATTATGACCTACCGAACTGAGACATGCACCTCACAAAACATACTACTCAGCAAGTACAAATGGCGCAGAAAGCGATGGAGCCGTCAACCAATGCTATGGGCAAATGATTTCACCAATATTGCTGGAAAGAAACACATAACCACATGGAGAGACGTGCAAATAAGTAGAAAATCGGCGAAGAGAAGGAAAATAATTATAAATTTTTTGATCATCAATTTTATTTGATGAGATGTTATATATTAAATGTTTATTTACAACATTTTGAGTGTGTCCAAATACTTGTTCACAAAATCTGGATTATCTCCAATTACAGGAGTTGTTTTCATATTACTTTTTGATATCTCATCAAAGATGAAGAAGAATATGGAAGTCTGGGCATTTACGGGGCTTACGACCGTCATAGGCTGGTTTAAGTGATCACTTTACACACGTGTAACATTCACCAATTCTACCCATTATTGACAACCACACTACTCAAATTCTTGGAAGTTCTATATATATGAACCAATTTAGAAACCTTGTTCATGAATCACTAGAACTTCACTAGAGACATCTATTGGTGAGATGTGAAGAAGCTTTTTATTAAGCAGAAACTCTTATATTAGTATGTGAGATCCGAATCCTGGATTATAATCACACACATGAGAAACGCCAGAAAATACCATTTTCATTTTTATTATTAAGCTTATAATTTGACCAGATAATTTATTTACAACATTTTGAGTGTGTCCAAATACTTGTTCACAAAATCTGGATTATCTCCAATTACAGGAGTTATTTTCATATTACTTTTTGATATCTCATCAAAGATGAAGAAGAATGTTTATTTGTTCTTTTATGTGTTATACTATGGATTATTTGTTTTTAGTATTCTTTAATTATCTTCCCGTTTATTGTTCTTTCAAATTATTGTCCAAGGAAACAATTAATTTGAAATAAAATCCCCTCTTCCTGTGTAAAGTAAATAATGAACTTGCAGAATCCGCCCCTGTAACGACAAAGCGGTTGAATTAAATAGAAATTCCTCGAAAGACGAATAATGCGGAGGAAATCAGCGGACAACAAATCATAATACGCCCGAGAATCAGTGAAAAGTGTCCTTGATCGTTTTTCTTCCCATTCAGGGCCGGGCGATTTATCATCATTACACAATGGACGCAATAAACAGGTGAACACTTGTTTGTCATCGGTCTCTGTTCCCTTAGATGGAACGATATATCAGACATTCTCAAACTTTCATATTGAAATATTATTTTTGGTAATGTAATGTGTTTTTAAGATCAAGGCTCTTTCAACAAATCACAATAATTATTTAATATTATCCAATATCAATGTTAAATTTTTCACAATTATTTACAAGAAAGCAAATGTTAATTTTTTCAAATGATTCCCACTAACGCGTTATACATAACATCTCACGCATTTTTTTACATGTAATATTTTATATATATTTAACTTATGCTTTTTAACTAAAGTATACTGTATTCAAAATAGTAAACAAATATAAAATAATATTATTTATATTCAAAGCATTTACTTTGTGGTCAAACATTTTAATTGATATTAGTAATGTTAGTAAATAACCACTCACCGACTACTTCTGTCTACCGGTTTCGAGACGTACCCGTCTCTTCGTCAGGACATACACTACAATTTAACAATCATGCGAACAACACTACACCACAACCACTTAGTACTATTCACATACACTATCACTACACATGCAAAACATGCAGAGCGAGTTGTTAGTCCCACCATGCTTTTGGGAAACTAAATAATAAAGTAAAAAATGTAATATAAATATACGCAGGTTGGAAACTATATTAGGATTCAAAGAGAAGGGGGTAGGTTCTGGGAAGTGGGAGGAGTTGAGTTAGGAGCTGATCGGTTCAATGTTACGTCGAATAAAGGGCTGTATGGAAAATTTATTTGGTTATTTATTAATTGGATGTTATTTTTAATGGATTTTCTAATGTGAAACATTTCCATATTATTTAATTTTAACCCTTTATCATTTGTGTGTAGTATTTTTACCCCTGTTTCTTTATTAAATTCGTGATTGGACTCTATCAAATGATTTGCAAATTCAGAAAAATTATTATTATTTAAGCATCTTATGTGTTCCTTTATCCGAGTATTGAAATTTCGTGTCGTTTTACCGACGTATACCGACGTACAGTTATCACACTGTAATTGATATACTCCCGAATTATTTAATATGTCATTTCTATCTTTATTATTTAATAAGATTTTACCGATATTATTGTTAGTATAAAATGCAGGCTTAATGTGATTTGGAAAATATTTTGATACTTTGTTAGACATATTATTTACAAATAGGATTCTTCTCCATTTGTTACTAGTATTCTGTTTTTTATCATTATTTATACAGGGATATAAAAATTGTTTCACCGATTTTTGTTTCAATTTTCTATTTAAAAGAGTATCGATTAATTCTGTTGTGTATCCATTATTAATTGCAATTTGTTTAATTGTATCTAATTCTATATCAAAATCTAGTTTCGATAAAGGAACATTTACTAAACGATGTAACATTGAATGAAAAGCGGAATGTTTATGGGAAATTGGGTGATTAGACGAATTATCAATGACAGTATCCGTATACGTAGGCTTACGAAATATATTAAAATCTATACGATGATTATTGATCATTAAAGTCAAATCTAGAAAATTTAATTTATTATCTTTTTGACTTTCTAACGTGAATTTAATTTTTTTATTGAACGTATTTATGAAGTTAAGAAATGAGGTTAATTGACGTTCTGTCCCTGTCCATATACAAAAAATATCATCTACATATCTTTTCCATAAAATTATATTTTTAATTAAATTATTATTCGATGTGAAAATTTGGGATTCGATATTATCCATGAATATATCTGCAACTAGGGGACTCGTTGGAGCGCCCATTGCCAGACCTTCGGTCTGATTATAGTATTTATCATTAAATTGGAAATAATTTTGATTCAAACAAATATTGAACAGGCGGCTTAAATCATTTGACATGGCTTTGGGTAAATCTGAAGAATTTAAAATATCTTTTATTATTGTTTTTGACTCAAGTACATTAACATTAGTGAATAGATTTACTACATCGAAGGATATCAATTTCGCATTATTGGGATGCTTAAATAATAATAATTTTTCTGAATTTGCAAATCATTTGATAGAGTCCAATCACGAATTTAATAAAGAAACAGGGGTAAAAATACTACACACAAATGATAAAGGGTTAAAATTAAATAATATGGAAATGTTTCACATTAGAAAATCCATTAAAAATAACATCCAATTAATAAATAACCAAATAAATTTTCCATACAGCCCTTTATTCGACGTAACATTGAACCGATCAGCTCCTAACTCAACTCCTCCCACTTCCCAGAACCTACCCCCTTCTCTTTGAATCCTAATATAGTTTCCAACCTGCGTATATTTATATTACATTTTTTACATTATTATTTAGTTTCCCAAAAGCATGGTGGGACTAACAACTCGCTCTGCATGTTTTGCATGTGTAGTGATAGTGTATGTGAATAGTACTAAGTGGTTGTGGTGTAGTGTTGTTCGCATGATTGTTAAATTGTAGTGTATGTCCTGACGAAGAGACGGGTACGTCTCGAAACCGGTAGACAGAAGTAGTCGGTGAGTGGTTATTTACTAACATTACTAATATCAATTAAATATAAAATAATTTTATTTATTGATTCGGCAGTCACATTGTGATAAAATCTATCCATTTTTAATTTATGTTTTACTAAGTAAATACCACCATTTCTAAAAATTTATTGTGACACATGTTTCGATACATTCCGCATCATTTTAAAACACCGTATTAGATTTTAAGAAATAGTGGTATTAACTATGTAAAACTGAAATTAAAAATTAAAAATACCAGAATTTTGTGCCAAACGAATTATCTTTTTATCCCAACGCCAAGGTGGTGAGACTCCTGAAGGTGTCGTGCACCGTATTTGGGCGTGAGCATCTACCTATATTCCATAAGCAGAAGACATCAACCCCTTGAATATGCTACGATTCTGTATCATCTGGAATAGGTGCGCAACTATGAGATTAGGTCAATTTTTCATAATTTTTAGCCTAGAAAATTACTTCATTCCCGGATTTTTTTGCCCATAGTCTAACTTAGCATAATGATCTAGAGAAGAGAAGCTTGTTCTTAAAGCCTCATGTTATGTAAGCTAGGTACTTCGATCTTGTCGCTACTGTATTATATTGTTTTAAATTTTGTTCACTCTTTGTTTTGTTGAACTCTCAATAAAAGTTTTAAATGAAATTTTATATTGCTTTATCGTTTGAAATCAACATCAAATTATATGCTCTAGTTCACAGAAACCTTGAACTATAAAATATGAGCAATATTTCAAAACTTAATTTTTCTTCAACGTTATTATTATTATACAATTTTTTTAAATTATTTGTTATTTTACTGAAAAAAATACTTTTTACTTCTGAAATCATAATTTTGAATTTTTTATTTGTCGTAGTCTACATCACAGTTGAAGAAAAGGTGGGCGAGATTTCGGCAAGGGGTCTCGCTATTGTCCTCTTATAAATTGTCTGTACAGAGGACCCTTCAAAACGGACGATTAATGGCAAAGAGGTTCATTTTTAATACAGGTTATATGAATTATGGCATGACAGATAAAATATTTTGTGATATTCATCCGCCTTTTCGTAATCTTTCAGTTCATTACTCTTAATGATTTCAAGATGTTCAAAGCATGTAAGTTGGTTATTCCAAATTACAGAATAAACAATAGATTGCTTTTTTGCACATCAACATATCTTTTTTTTATACGTATAAATATAAAAGTATTTCAAACATTTTATTAATTGGTTTATGCCCATGCAAAAGAAGCCAGTTATAAGTTACAGTTAATAACAATAAAATACAATTTGCTCTTTTACTAGAAAAATATGATATATTTTTAAAATTAAAATAACGTTAGTTACATTTACTAGTTTTTTTACTCATAGTCGTAAAAGTGGGTCATTTCAATCTTAATCTAGATTTACTAGACTTTTGCTGTAGCCGCCATCTTCAATAATGTTTATTTTTCTAGATAAGGCTCAATCGTCAAACTCTAAACATATAGGTTATTAATATAAAAAAAACTCCCCCGGTTCAAAATATATTTTCAAATGAAACATGTTTTAGCTAGAACAAACAAAAATCCATTTATTGTTTTATACACCTTGTACATAGTAAATAACAAATAACCAATCAATATTTAATTAAACCCATTAAAACATATTTTGAAAAAGTTCGTTAGTATTTATAATTTTTTTCTATATTGAAGTTTTTGTGTTATCTATCTGATCTATCTATCTGATCTAAAAATATGGTGAAATTTAATTGTGTGTTTATGTAAATGTACTTGAAAAGATTTTATCAATCTTATGGAATAGTTTTGAATGAATTAACACCTTTATAAAAATATGAATTTCAAAATGATACCTCACTTTTTGTCTTTATATTAAAGTTATCATTTTCTAACACATTATTTTTGAAAGTCATTTTTTGGATATTAATGGTTTACATTTCTTGAAAGACTCCGGTCCAAGGAACGGTTTCTTTCAGGGGTTTGGCTATTCCCGAATCCTGAAAGACTGTCCCGAGCGGATAATGCGCTTTCTTTGGAGCGTGAGAGCCTTCACAGGTGGTGACCCACCTCCGCCCCCTAGGATCAGAGTTCATCTCCCCCGCCCCTGACAAGCTCCCCCACCTTTGAGACGTCGGGGTGTGCGGGTTCCTACAAATGCTAACACATTTTTTCGAACGAGATTTCTCGCTTGTCTCGAGATAAGCCGATTCCTAATCCGCGCGTACATCTGCTACGACGTTCCCGCTACGGGTTATTTATATTGTATTACAAGTGATATTATATCATGCTTAACTTTAAAATGTCAAATATGCTTTTATTCAATTTTAGTATTTATCGCTATTCAAATTTTGCAAAGAATTCAACATTTTCTATTGAGAAGTTGTGAGAGAACCATATGAAGTAATTTGTATTTTTATATGTAAATAAAAAGTTATTTTATATGCCTTCCGCATGCTATGTTCAATGTCATTTACTGATAATTATCAAAAGCATGCATGCATTTGTTTATTCGGTATTGATATAACATGTGATTTGTCATTTATGTACTTCAATATATGTTTTATATTTAAGTTTCACACGTTTTTTTTTATTGTGACACGTGTTTCGATGCATTCAGCATAATTTCCAAACCATGTGTAAAGCCAAGTCTAAAATTTTAGAGTTATGTCTTTGGTATATATTTTATGAAATCCATTTTGAAAATGCATAAAAAATATACGTTTATCTTAAAGAGTTCATTATTACCAGCGTGATAATAAATAAACCAAATGTTTATTATGGTAGATAAAGTAAAAATATATATAACTCACTTTTAATAAATATATTTCACTACAGAAAATTAAGTGAAAAAACAACCACCTCACCCAAACCCTAGTAATATGAATACAAATTAAAACTATGTAATAATAATCCAAAATTATTATGAACAGTATTGCAATTATTAACAGGATACAATTTTACTTTCGATAAAACAAAAGTTTCCTTCAAAGAAAGCTTAAAAGTTCACTGATATCGTTTTTATAAATAAAGAATGCGACTCACAGAGGGTATAACTACCATAACAGTAATAATAAATTTTTATGGAAAAACCTTTAATTATGAATTATATTTTTTAATGTAAATATATTATATTCTTATTATTCTCAATATTATTAATATTTAAAGCATTTACTTTGTGGTTTGTCATTTTTACTTATTTATTTTTTTACAAAAATGTTAATAAAATTAGTATATAACTACTCACCGAGGTTTAGTATAAAACCGAGGTTGGTGAGTGGTTATATACTAATTTTATTAACATTTTTGTAAAAAAAAAAAAATATTATATTTACGATGTCTTTTCCATTAATTTGTTAAATTTTTTCTATAAAAATTTATAATATTAAATAAATTTTATCATCATCAATGTTATCAACATATTTACGAGTGTTGCATTAAATAATTTTTTAGAACACCTAATCGAAGAGTAATTCACATTTGTCGTCTCTTTACTGTCCTCAGAGTCATTTTAAGGATTGAATTTATTAATTTGTTTAAAAATCCATATTGGTTAATTTAGGAATTAATTTATACCAAAATAGGCGTTAAGCCATAGTGCGACTGTGAGAAACAACCTTGTATAATATGTAAATGCACCACTCGCCTTTTCCTTAGATACATTACTCCACAGTACAGTGTACACCTCTCAACTAAATAATATATGACTTAATTTTTCAAAAGTCAAAATTTAATCCGTCTGGGATGTTCTGCAGACTAGAGAGAGAAAACTTTCTCGTAATACAAAACTACTTGCACTTTAAATTATTCAATCAGATAAATTTTTGTTATGGATCTTCGAGTGTGCTCGCATCCAATAGTATATGAGACATGTTTGTTAATGTGAATTACGTGAAAATTATAATAGTTAAACTGATTTAACCAGCAGGATTATCTAAAAATTCCACTGTTAAAGCGATCAATTCCTTTATTTATTTCATCATAATCATATTAAATATTATAATTTTATAAAATATTGTAACCTTGCTGGGTTTTCCCTTCCAAAACCTCATTTTACGATACAGGATAAAAAATTAAAGCTTCATCAAAAAAAAAATCATGAGTCATGCAATCACGTATGACGTGACCGCATTTTTCTGTAAATAATGATAATTACTCAATTAAAAGGAAAAAATGTGTTTGAAAAACGTCATGTCAATGTAACAGTGTAAAAATGTTCTTTGATTATTTTTTTAACGTAATAATCTCACACCTACAATTTCAAATAACACTGGCCTAACAGCAAAAGTCACGATCCCAAAATCTTAATTATTATGAATAATTTTACATATAAATACCAGATCACGATTATCAATTTTGTGGTATAGTCAGACCAACTGAGAAAATATTGTAAAATAAATAAATACTCGTAAAACACATTTACTCAATTATTTTACTTACTGATTAGGTACTGCTATTATAAAGGTAATAATAAATAAATAAAAAAAAAAGAGGATTTGATGTTT
The DNA here is from genome assembly GCF_059751285.1 of Brachycentrus maculatus. Lineage (NCBI taxonomy): Eukaryota > Metazoa > Arthropoda > Insecta > Trichoptera > Brachycentridae > Brachycentrus > Brachycentrus maculatus. Next base: position 302,969 of record NW_028281486.1, read on the forward strand.
TTTTTCATTGATGAATATATTATTCATTTTTGTTATTTCTAACAAATTCTCTAAAAATATTCGTTATTATTTGTTTATCCTATTTATTGAATATGAGTTCATCCTATATTAAAAAAGGTAGAATGTCTAAAATAATTAAATAAAAACTATTTTTTTATCATCAAGGTTTTAAAATGTTATGTTTTTTAAAAAAAGTTTTTTTTTTATTTTTAAAGGCATCACACTCGTGTGAACAATATTTTAATAGTTTTGACATAATACTCATTTCTGTGTTAAATCCAACATGATATTTGAAAAATAATTTTTAATATTCTGGCACATAATTTGAAAAATGTAATAAAAATCTCAATATGGCTGAGAGTAGAGTGAATCCTCATTTTTACTACCCTGTCAACAAATAATAATAACCCAGTCGTGGGGGTTGGGAGGCTTCACCGCAATACGCTGCAACAGCTATCACCCACTCGCTGCCAGTGTTATTTATTGGAAGCCAACTGTTTGCTCGCTTCTTGATGCGTCATGTATTCCCGAGCTGTATGAGATGAGTTCGCTGCAAATGCTCACTGAACTTCATATCAATCGAGACTCATAGATAATTCCTTTTAAACAATTTAACCGACCATTTTTACTACCCTGTCAACAAATAATAATAACCCAGTCGTGGGGGTTGGGAGGCTTCACCGCAATACGCTGCAACAGCTATCACCCACTCGCTGCCAGTGTTATTTATTGGAAGCCAACTGTTTGCTCGCTTCTTGATGCGTCATGTATTCCCGAGCTGTATGAGATGAGTTCGCTGCAAATGCTCACTGAACTTCATATCAATCGAGACTCATAGATAATTCCTTTTAAACAATTTAACCGACCATTTTTACTACCCTGTCAACAAATAATAATAACCCAGTCGTGGGGGTTGGGAGGCTTCACCGCAATACGCTGCAACAGCTATCACCCACTCGCTGCCAGTGTTATTTATTGGAAGCCAACTGTTTGCTCGCTTCTTGATGCGTCATGTATTCCCGAGCTGTATGAGATGAGTTCGCTGCAAATGCTCACTGAACTTCATATCAATCGAGACTCATAGATAATTCCTTTTAAACAATTTAACCGACCATTTTTACTACCCTGTCAACAAATAATAATAACCCAGTCGTGGGGGTTGGGAGGCTTCACCGCAATACGCTGCAACAGCTATCACCCACTCGCTGCCAGTGTTATTTATTGGAAGCCAACTGTTTGCTCGCTTCTTGATGCGTCATGTATTCCCGAGCTGTATGAGATGAGTTCGCTGCAAATGCTCACTGAACTTCATATCAATCGAGACTCATAGATAATTCCTTTTAAACAATTTAACCGACCATTTTTACTACCCTGTCAACAAATAATAATAACCCAGTCGTGGGGGTTGGGAGGCTTCACCGCAATACGCTGCAACAGCTATCACCCACTCGCTGCCAGTGTTATTTATTGGAAGCCAACTGTTTGCTCGCTTCTTGATGCGTCATGTATTCCCGAGCTGTATGAGATGAGTTCGCTGCAAATGCTCACTGAACTTCATATCAATCGAGACTCATAGATAATTCCTTTTAAACAATTTAACCGACCATTTTTACTACCCTGTCAACAAATAATAATAACCCAGTCGTGGGGGTTGGGAGGCTTCACCGCAATACGCTGCAACAGCTATCACCCACTCGCTGCCAGTGTTATTTATTGGAAGCCAACTGTTTGCTCGCTTCTTGATGCGTCATGTATTCCCGAGCTGTATGAGATGAGTTCGCTGCAAATGCTCACTGAACTTCATATCAATCGAGACTCATAGATAATTCCTTTTAAACAATTTAACCGACCATTTTTACTACCCTGTCAACAAATAATAATAACCCAGTCGTGGGGGTTGGGAGGCTTCACCGCAATACGCTGCAACAGCTATCACCCACTCGCTGCCAGTGTTATTTATTGGAAGCCAACTGTTTGCTCGCTTCTTGATGCGTCATGTATTCCCGAGCTGTATGAGATGAGTTCGCTGCAAATGCTCACTGAACTTCATATCAATCGAGACTCATAGATAATTCCTTTTAAACAATTTAACCGACCATTTTTACTACCCTGTCAACAAATAATAATAACCCAGTCGTGGGGGTTGGGAGGCTTCACCGCAATACGCTGCAACAGCTATCACCCACTCGCTGCCAGTGTTATTTATTGGAAGCCAACTGTTTGCTCGCTTCTTGATGCGTCATGTATTCCCGAGCTGTATGAGATGAGTTCGCTGCAAATGCTCACTGAACTTCATATCAATCGAGACTCATAGATAATTCCTTTTAAACAATTTAACCGACCATTTTTACTACCCTGTCAACAAATAATAATAACCCAGTCGTGGGGGTTGGGAGGCTTCACCGCAATACGCTGCAACAGCTATCACCCACTCGCTGCCAGTGTTATTTATTGGAAGCCAACTGTTTGCTCGCTTCTTGATGCGTCATGTATTCCCGAGCTGTATGAGATGAGTTCGCTGCAAATGCTCACTGAACTTCATATCAATCGAGACTCATAGATAATTCCTTTTAAACAATTTAACCGACCATTTTTACTACCCTGTCAACAAATAATAATAACCCAGTCGTGGGGGTTGGGAGGCTTCACCGCAATACGCTGCAACAGCTATCGCTGCCAGTGTTATTTATTGGAAGCCAACTGTTTGCTCGCTTCTTGATGCGTCATGTATTCCCGAGCTGTATGAGATGAGTTCGCTGCAAATGCTCACTGAACTTCATATCAATCGAGACTCATAGATAATTCCTTTTAAACAATTTAACCGACCATTTTTTGTAACGTTTGATAAATATTTATACAATATTGTGAAAGGAGATACTGAGTATGAATTGATAAATTAAACGATAACTGACAATTTTTCAGATAATTTTGATTTCCCACTAATACGATGGTATTACTCAGATGGAAATTTAAATTATCTATTCAAAGAGTTTCCAGAATATTAATAAATTACTATCAGCCGTTTTATTAAAAAAAATAACTGAACATTTAAAATATTTTGAGTTGGTTTAAAAACGAATTATAAAACGGTTATGAAATGATATTTTTTTATAAAAAAATCTACTTTTACATTTGGATAGTTGAATTTTTTACTATCGAGTTCAATAAAGAAATCAAATTCGAGTATTTAAAAAAATTGATTCATTTTTTTGTTGGTATATCAATGTCCTAAATATAAGGGATTCATAAAATTATATTGAGCCTGTAAAAAGACCAAATCATCATATAATCATAAAACCGATATGAGTATGCTTGTTAAAATAGACATCAATAATACAGATACTGATTATTCAAATCATTTACAAAATGATATCACTAACATACGTATTTAGGACCGTAATTTTGATAGATTATGAATTTTTCAGTGACATGGGCGTAAATTGATGAAGTGCATATTAAATAGAAGGTTCATATGTTTAAACCAGGATAAAACTTACATAATATCCTGGCTAGGATATTTGTAACCCTGATAATTGCATAGTAGGTACCTACAAAATGAGTAGATGAATAAATAGTAGGGAGGATATAGGCGGAGAGATCGATCGTCCATGCTTCAGCTTAGTGGATATCCGTGTTAACAGGCCGCGTCCGCACGTGAACCACGACTCACCCTCCTTGCTCCTGCCGGGCGGAGCTGCAGGCTCACCTACCCCGTTACGGAGATACTCTACCCTACACTATTCACGGGTGCATGACAATTTAATTATAGACTTGCAAATAATGAGTGCAAAAAGTATTTGGTGAAAGTATGTTTTAAAAAATATGCATATTTGTTTGTGTTATTCCTGTCACTAGTAAAATGAATCTAATTGAAAAATTCAACATGTTTTTCATATTGATATTAGAAACATTGCTTTTTTGAGTATTACTTTTTTGACAATATTTATATATATTTTTTATTCAAACCGTAAATAAATAAACAAAGAGTTAATTAAAGTTTATTGTTAGTTATCGGGTAATCAATTATAAACGTTCAATAATAATATACTAATACATGTCATGATACAATTAAATTAATAACTGTTTTTATTGTAACATGTTTAATAATGATCTTCAAAATGTAATATTAAAAAGTTGATAAAAACAAATAGAATACATTAGGTTTTGAGTCGGCGTATATTATTTGTTTTTTTTTTTATTTTTATTTATTTTGATTAGTAAATTATACCATTTATCTTTGAGCGGGTGAGATACCGTTTAGGATATTTGAGTAAAGAGTATTTAGCAATTGGACACGCAATTTGAAGATTTTTCATGTTTTTTCTTCCCATGCTTTCTTCTTAGGTGATCAAAATGTCTACCAACATCCGTTTGAAGCTACCTTTGTATTGTATTTCTTGGGTCGTTCTAGCTCAGTCCAGCATCCTGAAGATGTCGAAAATGGTTGTTAACAGTCTAGGGTCGCTCGGATGTATCCGAGGTTAGAATGATAGGTAAGTGTAGAAGAGATGCATGAAAGTGTTTAATTTGTCTTCTGTAGTACCTTGTATATTTTTAAGTGACAAAATATTTTTTTATCTAAATTTGATTTTATTAATTTTTTTAACATGAAGTGATGTTAAATTTTTTATATGGATCATATGTAAGTAGTATTGAACGTAAAGGCATTATTCAATTAAGAAAGTTAAATAAATACAACTTCTAATACCTCGCAACAAAGTAACGTTTACAGGCCAAGCTAAGATACACCTAGAATCTTGCGATCTCTGGGGCACTATTTTGCTCATTTGAATAATGTGCACTTCAAAACTTCTAAAAGAATCTACACATATTTATACATTTAAAAATCTTAGACAGTTTCCATTAAAATCAAACTAAAAACGTTGCATTACTTTTTGCCAATTTATGTGGTAGGTTATATCAAATCAGTAATTTTCTAATTAATTTGGAAAACTGCTAAGTTATAGGCATGTAATTAAAGGGGTGTTTCCCTTGGCTCAATAAAATGTTGTGATATTGACACCTTTAAATGAGTAAACAATAGTAGAAAGGGAGCGTGTAAGCCATTTCCAATTCTATTGTGAGCCGTGCATAATAGAAACTGAAACAGGAGAACTGTCAAACCCGTTCCCTATAACATCATGACGCCTGGTGTTTTTATGATTTTATTTCAATATTTCACAATTTTATCCAAATGTCATAGATACAAATACATGGCTTGTCAAACTGTGGGAATCTAAGTATAAAATATTTTTTTTATTGTGATAAATATATTGTATCACATATTTGCTATCAAAATCTGTACTTAGCCCTCGAACAAACATATAAATAAACTTGTATTTAAGAAATTTAGGAACATTTCTTTATATGAGAGGAATTTGATAGCCCGGGTGTTTTCAAGCTATGATTGACTTAAGAGATTCGTGAAATAAATATAAAAGTTTTCTCTCTCGAATCATTCAATTAGTAAAAAACAGTTTTTTCGTTATATTTTTAATTCTTGTCCTCAAAATAGTTATATAATGTAATGAAAATGTGACATTTTTGACGTTATTAAAAAAAGGGTAAATTGGAGTCCAAAAAAAAAATTGCGATATTATTGACATGGATAAATTTTCCCCTTTACTTGAACTAATTATATATTTTTGTTAGATATTTATATATATATATATATATATATATATATATATATATATATATATATATATATATATATATATATATATATATATATATATATATATATATATATATATATATATATATATATATATATATATATATATATATATATATATATATATATATATATATATATATATATATATATATATATATATATATATATATATATATATATATATATATATATATATATATATATATATATATATATATATATATATATATATATATATATATATATATATATATATATATATAAATATATATATATATATATATATATATATATATATATGTATATATATATATATATATATATATGTATATATGTATTTATATATATATATATATATATATATATATATATATATATATATATATATATATATATATATATATATATATATATATATACATATATATATATACATATATACGTATATATATATATACGTAAATATCATATTTTAAGTACTATTCACAATATAAATTAAGAATGAGAAGAGGGTTGATTTTGCTAAGAATCCTAAAAAAATGTAGTTAAAATACGTTTTAAAAATAAGGGTTTAACAATCCCTGCTTGACGTGAGCCTGAATCATTCTACATCCTACAATAGGTTACAGGACGAGGCTCTATTTTGACAGCTTTTTCATTTATATCGTATGGTCCGTTCCATATCAAATAAATTGTATTTACTATTCCTAGTGAGCTTTATTTGTTTCAACTCATATTGGTTAAGGTTTCAATTTTGTACGCTGTCAATGATTGAATGGAGCTATCGAAAATCATTTCAATAAAAGGCTGACAGCCATTAAATTGATTGGATTCCGATAAAGGTATATATTTTAAAATAAAAAAAAACGTAGAAAAAAATAATGAGATTTTAAAGATAATGTTTATGGACACAGAAATCGTCACTGGAAAATTACTATAAAATATGAAATATTATATAAATAGGTAATAAAGGGACAAAAATATCAGGAATATGCATTTAACGGCCATTTTATCCGCGCTCATTGGTGTAAAGGGCATCGCATCGGATTGACGATGTGTTCAATTGACCGGCTTAGGTTTAGGTATTAGGACAAAGTGATCAGTTTTGTACCATACGTGTATATTCTTGGATTAAAAAATAAGAAATAAACAAACGATCTCAGGTCAAAGTAAACTGCTGCAATATTGGGAAGGGTATTTTTATCCACAACATATTTGGTGTGATCAAATACTTTTCCTAAAATCTGGATTTCTCCATTTAAGAGTTATTTAAATTATGTCATCTCAACAAAGATATGTAATTCTGGGTATTTACAGGGCTTATGATCAAAGGCTGGTTAAATGATAACTTTAAACAGGTGCAATATTCACCATTCTACCCATTATTGACAACCACACTAAATTGGAAGTCACGCATATATGATCAATCGCATTACGTTTCGTGATTGAGTTCACAACAGTCACCTTTGATTAGATTTATTAAGCTTTTATTTAAGACAGTCTCTTTATTTTGATGCAAGATCTGAAACCAGATTATTTTTCGGGAAACGCCTGATAAATTGATTTGAATTTTTTGCTGCTTGTACTTAGACGAATTACTTTATTTACAACATTTTGCGTAGAAAGTCCAAATAAGCAAATAATCAATAATAATGATACAACAAGTAATTTAATAATGAATTAATTGAATTGTGTAAGAGTGGTTTTAATGTTCTAATATTTACTTGCAAATCACGACATTAAGAACAAATCAGTCGATAACTTTTATTTTCTCAGACGTACAATACGTATATGTTACAAGAAGTCGGGTAAGGTATCGCGGCCTTTGGGCTTCAGAGGCTAATCTTTTTGCTTTCTCGTAAACAGAATGCAGGTCCGTGTAATCCTCTCTGCTCACGACTTCTCTCCGTAAACCTTTTGTTATCTGTTTCATACCACCTTCTCCAGAATGGATGCAATGTATCTCTATATTCCATACACTTCAACGTGAGATACTTCACCTCAATACTGAATGTGACCACTCTTTCATAAATATTGTTTTATTTCATAAATAAATTGTGAAAAAACTCTTTTGATTAAGCAGTATTTGTTCTTTTATTAAGGGGGTAATATTGTATTTGAAACATCATATCTTACCGGGATTTTTGAAGATAAATTTAAGTAATTATTGCTTTATATTTTTTTTTATTTTGCCCTGTTTTCTTATTTGTTTTACAGTCGTGATAACCTCAATCATGTCCTTAAATGAGTAATGGAAATTACTCATGAAAAATAATACATTATATTTATGACTAATGTATGTAATATGTTTAAATAAAAAAATAATAAATATTTGTCGGCTTTATTTTTATTAGTATATCCATGGAAATTGTAGCCATCTATAGATGATACTGTAAATAGGTATTTAAAACGTGTTACTAAAAGATTTACTAATAGACAATACTAAAATTTAATTTTACCCGAGATTTCTTAAAACCAGGACTCCGAAACCAAATTTTTACATTAAAATCCAATTCCAGCCTGTGCCAAAATGATTATCTTAATATTGAGTTAAAATACACCTTACAATACGATACGATGATTAAAGCGTTAAAAATGTCCCATAATTTTTAATAGCAGAAATAAAATAAAAAAACAAGTAGTTATTAAATATTATGAAATATTTTCAGTTTGTATAATAGTGGAGACACTATTTAAAATGCTGTAGAAATTCAGTTGAAGGAGTACCGACACCTATAACCCTATGGCTTATCGAGGAAAGTGTAAGAAGGCTCTGACGGTGCTATGAGTGTACCGCCGATAGCTTTATTCCCCTGTGAGACTAGAACTTGGACATCGATACACAAAGGAAAGAAATTCGTTCAAGTTCAACACCTCAGATAATATTCATAATATCTTCGAGTATTTGAAGTATTTTGCGAGACAATTATAATTTCCAAAAATATTAAATGAAATCTTTAAGATTTTTTTTTATTTAGAAAAATATTTTTGGCCCCAGCCAATAATTTTTTTCATTAAAAGTTTAAAGCTCTATAAATACATAGACATCCAAAATCCTACTTTATATTTCTTTTTTATCTTCGTAAGGACCATTGCTAGAATCGTGGACTACAGATTCAGAAGTCCTATGTATACCTACCCTTCCGCAGCCTTATTACTTATTTCAAAATCGAATCGCTTAGGCTCATCTGAAAATGGCATCAAATTTAATTTATAACCAAATCCTAAGAATACAATGACTAATTTGTTTATTTAAAAAATATATAAATGATTAATACAATATATGTAAATATCACCGAAATGTAAACTCGTACGTAGAAATTGACCATATTATTGTCAAATACTTATTGTTTAAACAAAATAGTATTATTTTTTGACATCTCATCAAAGGTGAAGAAGAATATGGAAGTCTGGGCATTTACGGGGCTGACGACCGTCATAGGCTGGTTTAAGTGATCACTTTACACACGTGTAACATTCACCAATTCTACCCATTATTGACAACCACACTACTCAAATTGGTGAATGTTACACGTGTGTAAAGTGATCACTTAAACCAGCCTATAACGGTCGTCAGCCCCGTAAATGCCCAGACTTCCATATTCTTCTTCACCTTTGATGAGATGTCAAAAAATAATATGAAAATAACTCCTGTAAAGGAGATAATCCAGATTTTGTGAACAAGTATTTGGACACACTCAAAATGTTGTAAAATATATTAGCTTTATAAAATTTAACAACTTTTTTGTAACCACTTTTTTTATTATAAGTACACCTACCTGTTTCGACAAGAACCTTTTCATCAACGGGGTTTATTAAATTCTAAGAAATTAAAAATATTAAAATACTCACAATTAATCACATTCCCTTACCAAAAACTTCCACAAACTAAGTTTTTGGTATTTTAGAGTATTTTAATGTTTTAGAATTTAATAAACCTTAATGATGACAAGGTTCTTGTCGAAATCGGTAAGTTTAAGTGTTATAATAATAAAAAAATGGTTAAAACAAAGTTGTTTAATTTTATAAAGTTTATAAAATGTGCCACAAATCTTCGAAAAACATTCAAGAAAAACTATATTAGGAATGACTTATTAATTTACTACTGTATATATGTAACTCATTTAAAAGTGGTAAATATATTTAATATATTTGCTTTTAAATTGCATCATTTCAATTTACCGGAAGATTGGTTTTATGATAGGGTGATTTTATCTTAAGTGGTTTTTTTTGTATTTCTGTTTTTTTTTAAATAAAGTTATTTTGAAGGCCTGGATTTAAATTTGAGAAAATTGGCAACTGTTGAATTCATTATACGTGGAACTCGAGATAACTCCTGTTACCTGTTTTTGATGAGTTTCATCTGAACAGAAAAATGAATCCTAATGTGATTGCTATTATGGTATTTGAAACCGTAAATCAAAATGTTTTCCCGACCGTATCCTCGAACAGACAACCGCTAAATGGCCGACAGTCCCGTTCACCTGGCTCGGTGACTACTCATGGACAATGGGGTTGGCCTTGCGAGTCACGTGCGCATTAGTTCAACCCCTTACAGGGGTGAACTGCTGCAGACAGGTTAATTATTTGGTCAGGGGATGAGGAGGAGGCTGTAAGTA